>NW_021635915.1:0-70864 GCF_004799145.2 Neltuma alba | reverse complement strand
TAAATATCACTTGTTAATTTTGTTCTTCCAGAGTTCCAAGTTCCTTTCCTGCTTTTTTCCCCCATTTTTTTTTCAGATTCAGTATTTATTGAAATGGTCTGATTCATATTGATTGATTTTGTTGTTTTTCTGGTTTGGCCTATCGTAGTTGAACGTTAGCTTGGAATCCTTTTTTGTCTTGCTTAAAAAAACATTGAACTTTGAATCTACTGGTCAATCTCTAAGTCACATATAACATTAAGGCCAAGCCATGACAGGACCGAAGTTTGTGTTCGGAGCGTACAGTAAATAAATTTAGTAATTTAGGAATCACATTTTCATTGTGGGGGGAAAAAAAAAAGAATTAGGAATCGCTACATTGTTAATACTTGTTGAAATCATTTTTGTTTTATATCATCACTTAATCACTAGGTTTTGTTAATTTTATTACTAGTTTTATTTTAGTTGTTGATAACTAATTCCACCTGAATTCTACAAAAAGTTGAATTTTGTAAGATTAGATATGTATATAATTTAATTTAATTTTATTTTATATACAAATAAAACTTTATAATTAGAATTGGAAGTAGTAATAATTTTACGCAACTATTAAATTGAGGTTTTTTCATTGGGAGAATCATCCTTGAGCTTACATGTGACATGTGAGTACTAAAAAACAAAACTTTTTCATTTTGTTTATACTGGTATTTCTCAATTTTAAAAATTGTTTGTTTTAGAAATAGCTCAATCCTGAAATTTATAATAGTAGTCTAATTAGATTAGGCTAAAATAATATTTAGCATCATGATGTATTTTTTTTAGTGCATACAATATTCATTGATATATTTTCTAGAATTAAACACCATAATTTTATTTATGGTTTAGAGTGATGAATGCACTATAAATAGAATTAGGGTACTAGAAGCACTAGAACAAATAAAATTAAAGTGCTAGATAGACTATAAATAAGGGTACTAGATATGTCTGAAAAATAATGGATGCTACTCTACCCATTAAATTACTATGGAGGAGAAGGACTTCTCAATTTGTCCATAAAATTGTCAATGCATAAATTAAAAAAATAAAATATCAAAGAACCTAAAGAGCTACACTATGATCTACTCTTTTATGAACAGTGTAACTTCTTGCAAGTTTATAAATGTATTGAATTTATAGATATGTTCCTAAGATTGGTGAACTTTTAATCTGAGATTATAAATATATCTCTATTTTAGACAATCGAAGTTTTCCAAATTAAAAAAAAAAAAGATTATCAAAGTTTATTTTATAAATTATTTTCTTGTGGGTGATTCTGTGATTAAGATTAGTGGAATGGGTAATTCATATGGCGGATGACTTTTATATTGCTCCACTCTTCTCACCAAATTTTCAGCACTAACACTCTCACAGATTATTAAACGCACGACCTATTAACAACTATGAAATTCATAATTCTAGATAAGAAAACAAAACTTAATTATTTTCTTATTTTACATTTTATATCAATGCGTTGATATGTGTGTGTGTGTATGTATCTTTCATTTGCAATTACTGTTAATAGTAGAAATTACTCCTTTGTTTTCAAATATAATGCACTTCGAATGCTTATCTTACACAAACTAATAAAATTAGTTAAAATTAATTAAGCTAATAAATTTGTCACAAAATTATATTTTTTTTCAAATTTATTACTTAAGAGTAGTCAGCTTTTGTTTCCTTATAAATCTTATATTTTCTCTCATATTGCGATTACTAACAGAAATTTTTTTAATATTTAATGACCCCATAAAATTACTTACATTTGAGACCACTGAAACGTTAACAGATACCTGCCTTGTAGTATATGAATATTATCTTTCCTAAAATAAATGACCCAATAATACAAGAGCTAAATAATTAGTTTATAAATATTAAAAAATTAATTAAGTTAGTTATTTGTAATACATAAATGTTATTTATTTTTAATAAATGATGTGATTTTTTCTAAAATATCCTTATTAATAATGTGTATTTGAAATAAAGATTATTTAAAGAAAATAAATATATAGAGACAAAATAGATTGAAATTTTGTATTTATGACCAATTTGAATCTTTAACTAATTTGTATATTAAAGAGTATTAGATTTCAAATTTGGACCTTACTATGTACACACGCATATGATGATTAGGTTCAAAAAAAAATTTAAATTAAAATTGTGTGGAGTGTTTTAGTTTGAAAAAAAAGGGTTGTGTGAGGAGTGAGTGTGGTGATAAAAGTCAAAAGAAAGGAGTTTCGTCTACGTTGCAGTAATCACTTTGGTGACTTTACGCGGCAATTATTGATGTGTCATCAGTGAACGATGCTTCCCTTCACAAGTTGGACAAAAACGTGTCTTTCATTTCTCAACTGCCTTTTTAAGTACCACGTGATTGATATATGGCCCATTTAAAATAGTTTATAATAGTTTTTAATGGTGTCTACAGAATACGAGGTAAATATATGAGAAAAGTTTTATCTCAACTTACGTGAAACATATTTATAAGTGATTTTAATTGTAATGGCAAACAAGGCCATAAATGTTAGTTAGGAGTTTATTTGATGTAAACTATAATATCTTAATTTATTTTGTTATCAAGTTTATAGCTTCTTCCCCAAACTATCTATATTGGGTGCATATGGTAACAAAGTTTATAACAAAACGTAATTCAAATGCAAATAATTATTAAGAGAATATCTTAGGAAAATCAACAAACATTTTTTTACAAATAATTAATTAATTTAGTGTTTTTAATTTTATAAATGGTTTTTAATTATATCTACTTATTATTTTAGATAGATAAAAGAAAGTAGTTAAATTGGCTATTTATAAAAAAATATGCATTGATTTTTTAAAAATATCCTTTCAAATAATTTGGAGAAATAAAGGGGATAAAATAATTAAAAATCTTATATTTAAGATTAAATTTAATCTCTTTACTTGCGCAGGGGATAGTAACACAAATTGGGTCTGTAAATTTGTTTTTTTGTGGAAATGTCTTACTATGTTTGTATTAGATAAAAATTTCAACAAGATAGGATGAACCGATTGAGTATAAAATTTTCAGTTTGCTCTGTAAATAATCTGAACACAACGTTTCTTTTGTAGAAACGTTGGACCCGCCATTAAACTTTGTCTTTCTTGCTGGTTGATTTTCCATGCCATGTCTTAATACGAATAATCTTCCATATTAGTAGTAGTTTTTCTTCGCAATGAAGCATTAGACCTGGTACTAGCTTGCTTCTTTCTACGTCCATCTTTCTCTTCTTCCTTCCTTCTAGTCCTCCTCCGTTCTTCACTATTAGCCTTATACTCATTCCATCCAGATTCTCACGCTTTTTTTAAAGTATCCATTTATATTAAATTAGATTCATCATTACTGTTGTAGATACAGGTATTTTTAGATTCTGTTGGCCTTTCCTCCCTTAGCTAACAGAATCAAACCTGAAAAAACTGTTTCTTCACCCACTGAGGAACTGATTCCTGTGTCACCATCCATTTTTTCATCTTCCTCACATCACACCAGAAGCTCTGTAACCACCAAGTGCTCGCTTTTCTTCTTATATATCAATTCAAATTATTGAGTTCCGAGCTTTCAAATTAGGCCGTTTTGAGTTCAATGTTCGTTTTACAGAAAAATTCCGAAAAGTTCATGAGCGGCATGGATTTCTTCCTGAACGCGAAGGCTGTGCGGCTCCGGAGCCACCACGACAAGTACCTGCTGGCGGAGGAAGACGAGGAGTCCGTGACGCAAGACCGAAACGGGTCATCCAAGAACGCCCGATGGGTTGTGGAGACAGTACCCGGATACGACTTCGTGATCCGACTCAGGAGCTGTTATGGCAAATACTCACCGCCTCCAACCAGCCCTTCTTGCTCGGCGTAACCGGTCGGAAGGTGCTTCAGACTCAGCCCGGGAGGCTCGATTCGTCCGTCGAGTGGGAACCTATAAAAGACGGGTCTCGGGTCAAGCTCAAGACCCGGTACGGGAACTTCCTTAGAGCCAATGGAGGCCTGCCACCTTGGCGAAACTCCGTGACCCACGATATTCCCCATAGAACCGTCACACAGGATTGGGTCCTCTGGGATGTGGATGTCGTAGAGATCCATGTTCAATCTTCTCCTCGTCAGAATCCCTCGGCTCCACCTCTGCCTCATTCCGATTCTCTCGACTTCGAACCCTACACCAAATCTCTCCAATTTTCCAGGCAACAGGTATGCGATTACGATCCGTTAAATTTTTCTGTTAAATCTAAGCTTTGATTTTGAGTTACCTAGACAGAATGATTGCCAATTTGTAGTTCCGTTTTGTGATGATTGGTTTTGAAATTGTTTCACAGTCGAGTGATTCGAATGTGAGTTCGCCGAGTAAAGCGGAGGGACGAATCATATACTATCATGTGGCTGAAGACAATGGTTCAGTGGAAGATGAAGGAATGCAAGGATATTCTCTGGTTTTCAAAGGGAGTGAGTGGAAGAATTAACTCGTAAAATTGAGGAAGAGACGGGGCTTGAGGGAATTATCGTCTGTTGTCGTAGTCCTTTGAATGGAAAGCTTTATCCTCTTCGCTTGGATCTTCCTCCGAACAATGTCACAATGCAGGTCGTTCTGGTTCTTCCTGCTTCAACAGGTTAGTTTCCTTCCTTGTAATTGCTGAATCCATGTCTTGACAACCATTAATGGTTGAAGTTCCCTTTGTTATGCTTATAATGCTCAATACAACTTGCTTAAAGTTAGACTTTCAATTCCAGATGTTTTGCTAATTTGTGATTGTGGTAGGTGATCTGCTACCAAGTTAGTTACCTCAAATTTATCTCATGGACATTAAGCCAAATCATCTCTATAAAATCAAGTTAAAGAATTGGATCATGCTGATAATTTAATCAGTTAATTGTTTAACGATTTAAAAGAGATTATTGACAAGGATTGAACTCTACACTATTGGTATGGGATTTCTCTTTCTTCAATATTTTTATTTAGACTTTGTTTAGGATGATTTTCAATTTGAATGTGCTATCCAACACATCGACTTGATGCATTTAATATTGAACTTCAGAGTGCTAGTAAAACGGAGTAAAACTCAATTGTTATCTTCATGCTTAATATGAAATTCAATTCAAAAACTTGAATATTTAAGTGAAGATTGAAGAGTAGATTTAGCAATATCTGTAAAATCTCAGTTAGAGTGAAATCCACTAAGCAGACCTTTGAAGCCCTAATTTCTTTCTTTCTTCTCATCATACATTCCACAAAACAATAGATCCAAACCCTTAAAATAAGACTTCACTAGAGGCGGAATGTTAAATTTAAAATGGAGACGAAACTTACTGTTGGTAAACTGGTATTCTGGTAATCCTCTCTGTTTGGTGGCATGCAAATAGCACGTATCAAGTTGATTCCGTATGTTGCCTATTTTTCATTCTGGTGGGGTTTATATCTTCAAGGTATCTCTGTTGCCTCAGCATTTTGTTCTTGTTGATATGGTGTTTCAGTGGCACGAGAATTCGAGCAACAAGGTTTGCTGTGAGACGCCCAAGTTATTGCAATTTTGAATCTATTCAAATCCAAACAGCTATGTACATACTAATCCAAGCCGATTCAGAGTCTTTGTGGAAGCATTTTGGACTATGTGTTGCAAAGCCGCTTCAATGGAGATACCTTGGTAACAGGGGTCGTAATTTCAATACATCACATATATACGTAAATATTTGGATGCTGGATTTGTTAAGGCTCATCTATAGGGTCTAGTTCTAAAATGCCTCATTGGTGCTGGGGAGTCAGTGGTTTGGAAAATTTCTGTTTTTTTTTTTAATATTTATATCTGTCTGAGTTGTATATAAAACCTTTTTAAATTAGAGAGTCGAATCCTTTTTTTTTTTTTTTTTTGTTTAATTACGAAATATGAACTTTGTCGGTAGCATTTCGATCAAGCCTTAGTTGGGGCTTGTTGGTTGTTTCCCATTGGGAATATGTCTCGGTTCTTCCGATATTCTTTTATTATGCAGTCCATATGAGCAGAGAGGCCTACGTCGTGGTGGGTTTTTTTTTTTTTTTTAAATTAGAAAGGCCCATTGTTAAATCTATTTCTCTCTAGATATAGATATCACACTTAAAACCCATTCTAATATGTTCTTCTTAACAAATACTTCCTCAATTGTATTATACTAGCTCTGGTTCTAATTATAAAAGCTAGTTAATTAATTTAAGGAAATAAGAAAAGAGTTAGTTAAGTTAGTTATTTGTAATAAATATGTATTATCTTTTCTAAAATATTTTACTAATCAAGTGTATTAATTAGGGCTACCATTGGTAGAAGGACTATTTGGAAAAAAAAAGCATAAATATGAGGACAAAATAAATTAGGATTTTATATTTAGGACAAAAATAAAAGTCAACGAGGTCTTATATTAAGGATCGGAGGCAGTAAGATCTAATTTTTTAAATTGGTTTATTCTTTTTATAAATTTTTTTTTTTTTTGGGTTTGTCTAAAAATCAAATGCATTTTTATCCCACTTTACCTTTAATCAATATACCCTCTATTATCTTTTTTCCATTTTCAACGTATTATTATTTAACTAATTTTAATAGTTTTCTTAAACCACATATATAGTTAAATAGTTAAGTGGGTTTTATAATAAGGGACGAAGGAGTAAGAATTAATGTCTATAATTGAGAAAATTTTAAGGATCTAATTGAAAGGAGAAAAAAAAAAACCATATTAGAAATTAGATAAAAATGCTAAAGGTATTAACCTAGTGGCATGGGAGATTGTGGATTTGATGCTGCTTGTAACCTAATGTGTCTTGATCTCTATAATATAATTCTATGTAACATTGAATTATATATCAATTTGTAAATTAGATAAATTAGATTGAAAAAAAATAATTACCTCCGATCTTTAATATAAGAGTTTATAACTACTATTTGATAGAACTTTTAATCTATACAATTGTTATAAAGACTATTTTGAAAAAAAAAAAGAATAAATATGAGAGATAAAGTGAATTAGGGTATTATATTTAGAACTAAATTAAGTGTTAAACTAACTTTTATGTTAAAGACTTGAGGTAATAAATATGAGAGATAAAATAAATTGATGTACTACCTCCGGTTTTAATTATAAGAGCTAGTTGACTAGTTTGAAGAGATTAAAGAGATAAGTTAAGTTAGTTATTTGTAATAAAATTAGTATTATTTTTCTAAAATATTCTAACTAATCAAGTATATTGGCTAGAACTACCATTGTTAGAAAGACTACCTTAAAAAAAGTATAAATATGAGAGACAAAGTGGATTGGAGTCTTATATTTAGGATAAAAATAAAAGTCAAACAAGGTCTTATGTTAAGTACTGAAAGTAGTATTATATTTAAAATTAAAATGTAATACTCCAACTAGTAGCAAGGCCGAGGAGTACGCATATAATAGAGACATGAAAAATTAAGGGAGTAAAAATTGACGATGGGAAATTTCATAGAACACTACTAGTGGAGAATGCCTGTTTTGTGTAATAAGAATAAAAAAGAATGCCTGTTTTTTGGATCATGATATTACACTTATATTAAGAATTGGAGGTAAATAAATATAGGGGCAAAGTAAATTAATGTATTATATTTAAAATTAAAATATAATACTCCAACCAGCAAGGAGGCCGAGAAGTACGTATATAATAGAGACATGAAAACTTGAGGGAGTAAAAATTGACGATAGGAAATTTCATAGAACGCTAGTAGTGGAGAATGCTTGTTTCTTTGATCATGATACTACACTTACTGAACTAACTTCCAAAAACAGTCTTGAATGAATCAAGTTCGGCCGCAAAGGACGACCCGTCTATACAGCATCTATATCTTGATGTGATTTTGAGGGAAATTCCAACTTGTCCAAGACAAGTAACGCGCAAGACAAAGTTTAGGAAGGAAACATATCGCATTACAAATTCTCAGAAAGACGATGAATAATTAATAGTATATATAAATTTAAATGACAAGTTATATATACTCCTCCGGTCCTTAAATAAGACCCATTTAACTAATTTGATTAGATTAAGGAAGTTAGGTAAATTAGTTAATTATAAAAAAGTGACACATTTTTCCTAAAACACCATAATCATCTTTCTTAATACCCCCTTTCCCTTTTCTACTTAATTATGGTTGAGGAAGTATTCATAGGGGTAATTTAGAGAAGATTGATAAATATGAGAAATGGGTCTTATATTTAGGACCAAAATTAACTTAAGAATTGGGTCCTATATTAAGGACAGGAGGAGTATTATTTATTTTTTTAAAATTTCATACTCCACGATACAAGCCGCGCCTACGGTTTTCTTGCTCATTTATGATCTGCGAAATTCGATGTTGTGTGGCTCTGAAATCCTCGCTGGCCTTTGGATGACATCCACGAATGAAGATTTGTTCTTTCAATCCCAGAAGGCGTTGATTTGTCGTATTGAGTTCCTCCCAGTCGTTTTGGTCATCTGTACGCGGAGCCTTCTGAAGTTTTAGATCAGCGAGCTCTTCTAGCGTTTTGCTCAGATCCTGCATGTCGTTTGGTGTCCCTGTACTTAAAGACCTCTCTAGTTTCGCTTGCGCCGTTTGCTTCAGCATTTCGATCTTCTCTTCCAACCCACCTATATGCATCGCTTTCAGCTTCTGTGACACATCTTCAGCTATTTTCTCTACCAATTCTGCTTCTGACCTAATTTAATTTCCATCAATTTAAACCTCATCAATCACTTATAAATTATAATTCATATAACAAAAGTACTTAATTCTCATATCAAAGTAGTTTAATTAATTAATGTGTTGAATTTATTTTCATTTTTCCATTTTGCATTAATTTAAAGCTTAGTATTTTGTACCACTGAGCGTTTGGATCAATAGTAAGAGTTGTTCCAGGTTAACCAATCCTTTAAAAAAAAAAAAGTTTAGTATTCTGTTAACCTGTACTGCTTTTATATTGGAACATGAGCAGGTCTTTTCTTGCATTTAATAGAGGCTTATTTAATAACAAATTATTAATTACTCTCAAATTTATAATTTGTCTTATAAATATGAACAACTAATTCTTCAAAATGCTGTCCTATAATAGGAATATATAAGAAGAATAATAATTAAAATTTGTGGTGAATAACCAATAATGAGAGATGTAAAAAGCATTCAATTTTAAAATTCAAATGGTGATGAGAAAAAGTTATGTACGGCTCAATTTGGTTTGACAATATTTAAATTTTGACTTTATTTTGTTTAATATCAAACAATTATATAAAAACATTGTTGAATAGAAGAAAATTATTGTGCAATCCCACATAAGCGACGTAGTAATTAAAAAGTCCACCAAGTAAGCATACATCTATTGTCATTTCCTGTATCAATATTTTGTCGTTCCATGCTGTGATACTTTTTAGTGATTGAATTGCTAATGTTGAACTACGACTTAAGTATAAATACCTGTTAGATGAACATTCCCAGCCAGAGATCTTGGCTATAGCAGCCAAAGCAAACCTCCAATGTTGGACCTTGCTCAGCGACGATTCCTTAAGCTCCTTCTCGTGGTGGACAAAAGCATCAGCAAAACACCCAGTCTGGTTTTGCACATGAGACGGATCTACATGGTAGAAAACAGGCACTATAATTTGGCCATGTTTTAACCTGCACTCCAAGATCTTCCCAAGTTGGTCCAAACACTCTTGGGAAGAAGCGTAGTTCTGAGAGAAAATGACCACAGAAAGCTTGGCTTCCTCAATGGCTTTCTGGGCACAGATTTTAATGTTCTTCCTGGTTAAAGCAGCTTGAAGATGGCCAGCAAAACTGTTGCCTATGTCGTCGCCTCTGAAGCTGAGGAACACATGAGAAGGAGAAGAAGGAGGAGCGGCAGGATCAGGAGGAGAGGCAGAGGAAGAGGAAAAAGAAGGCTTAGAGAATGACCAGTACTCCATTTAGTTGGGTTAATGAGCTACGAAATTCAAAACATGTAGATATAAAAAGATGTGAAGAGAGAGAAAGAGAGAGGAAATTTCGTGGATAGTAATAGGGTGTGGATTCTTGTGCTTTGATGGAGAAGAATGATGATTTGGTTGACCTGAGAAGTAGGGAGACGATGTTCCGCATCATACGATTGGACATATCTCTGCATCCGTACTACGTGTATTCTTTCATTTATCTTTGGTGGGAGCTAGATAGCTAATTTTCTTAGATTAAGTCAAATAACTAAATTAATTATTTAAAAAAAAATTTGCATTGATTTTTTAGGATACTTTTTAATTATTTATAATGGAAACGATCTCATATGGAAATCCTTCTTTGCAATTGATAGGAATAACTTGAAAAAAAAAAAATTTAAAGGACAAAATGAATTGTGATGCTATATTTAAAACTAAAATAACCCTCTGAAAATTAGTTTATATATTTAGCATTGATAATATTGCTATAAAATAGATAGGCTTATGGGCCATGTAAACACCCAAATTAGCCAACCCAACTCACATCTACCGATAGAGATTGAGTTTAATGAAATAGGTTAATTCCTCACAATATGACAGATTAATGTTTAAATTTTTGTTGGAGAGTTATTCACACTTAGGATCTGATAATGACTCAACCAAGATTACTTCTGTTAAGAAGAAAACTGTGTGTATGGAAACCAAAAAATAAAAAATCCAAGCTCACATGTTAATGCCGGCCCCCCTTCTCTTTCTGGTGTAAATAGCACCGATGATATGCTGTTTAACCTTTGACTTGATTAGTCGTGAAGTATTTATTATAATAATAATAATAATAAAATCTATAATTAAAATATTATCAACAAAAAGAGGATTTTTTGGCGGAGAGGTTTTTTCATTTTTATAGTTTAGGAAAATTATCATATTTTTTGGTGTAAAAATAAATTTAGTATCATAAATAATATATTATTTGAATAAAAGTAGATAACATATAACTTTGTATTTAATTATATTTATTGATCAATATATATATATATATATATATGGAAACCAAAAATAAGTAAAAAGATCCGATCAGAAATATAAAATCATTGTTTTAATTCTAGGAGCTCACCAAAAAGCTGTCATGAATATTATAGGTTCCACAGCGTACAAGAAACTCCCATACTGGTCATGGCAATGGCAGCATGAGTATATTGACTTTCTGATTCATGTTGACTTTTTGATTTAGACGCGGCGTGAGAGTCGGATTTTAAGTTTCCCAATTCCCATTTTTTTATTATAAAAATTGACAAAAAAAAAAAAGTTCATATCTCTGTGTATGTTGATTAATTATTGTTCCACCCGCCCCATACTTCTCGAAATATGTACAAAAAACTGACTGAAAATAATTGATGCATAAGAAAGGATCAGAAGGCAGCGTCATATTCAAACATACTCGTCTAATCCTATTCATAAGACAGGAAGAGAAAATATTTTTTATTCTTATTTATAGGACATTAAAATAACTTTTTTGTATGAATGTATAATTTTACCTTTCATTTATTATTGTGTTGACTTTGTTTACATGAGGTATAATGTATATTAAATTAGGATAACATTGGGAAGTGGTTCAATTTTAAATGAGTTAATGAAGTTTAAAGTTTTTCTTAATTTGTGTGAAACATGTTGAAAGTGACTTATAAATAGGACTATTAATATTTTCTGTTACACTTTGATTTATATTTTTCCCTTCACTTTTGGTCACAATTAATGTGCAATAATGAAAGACCCATATTCCAATATGTTCATACATTCAACTGGCATTCACAGTTTTAAATTTTGTCGGCAATAATTTTTGTTCAGATTTCAATTTGAGTTGCGTGAAATCTTAGCGTGAAAAATGCCCCGTTAAGTTAGTATGAATCGATATATTAAAGATCACAAATTTTGACTGGTATTATATGTGTTTTTTTTTTAAAATCATGGTCGGTGTATATATAATAGTGAAAAAAATTATTAAAGGAAATTATAATAATATTATGTTATTAATCAATATCATCCAATTTGCCGAAACACTGATTTTATAATTCAATGGTCGGGTCATGGATTCATGGTTGAATCAGTTATCAGCCATAAAGAAATTAATATATTTCAAATACATACACTTCAAATAAAAAAGCAAACCATAATAATAAAAAGAGCACATTTAAATAAAAGTGACATATATGGTAAAAAAGGGGAACATATCCATTAACACTTAATAGTCTTCAATCAAAATGCATATTTTACTTCATAATTATAATTTCTAGTTAGAGTATATATACATACATATTTGTTATTTTCTTCCTTGTAGTAATTGAGTTAATGTTAATTGAATTGTACACTTGTGGAATCGAGGTTTAACTGCTGGCTAGCTGGCTGCATCTCTTGTGCAGTAAATATTAAAAAGAAAACATAAACTTTATACATCAATTAACAAGCATAGAAAATGGACTTTTTTTCTTATTCCAACTGTTTAACCGGTGCAGAAAAGTCATATTTTTTCTGCTATGCATAGGTATCTTTTTATAAAAAGTAATTTTATTTGAGACACTATCGAACACTGAATATGAGTACATCTCCCAGCATGAATTTAAATCTTAGTTTGTTATGTTATGAGAGACTAGTTCTTTTCATTAGACTTAACCCTCATTGCTAAGTCATAATTTAATGTCAGTTGCACATGATAATCTATGTACGTAGAAAGAAATAAATTTTTTCCTTTACTTTTTTCACACTGATTAAGTACAAATAATCTAAATTTTTTCGCTAAAGTGGGTTTGGAAAGACTTTCTATGCCCATTGTATTAATTACAAAACCGATATAAAAATTCTTTTTTTTTTGTGAGAGAAATTTTAGGAAGGAATCGGGTTCACCCACAATCTAAAGGCATTGGGGCGCCTAACTTTTATGTCCCGCTTGGTAGGAGGCATTGAAAATAAGGATAGGGATTGAAATTGTAATCAGAAAAAATCATTAAAATAATATTTAATATTAATATATGGGTTTGGCTAATCTTATATAACAAGCAATCTTTTATGTAAGCACTCTTTTAATAGATTTTTTAATCCCAAATCTAATTATATCCTGAATTTTCAATGCTTCTTAACAAACATAACCTTAATTCACAGGCTGGTTCTACCCTCGCCTCCTTGGATTCCCGCTTCACTTAGCTTTGGGATGCTTCTTCCAATGTTACAACATGCTCCAGAGTCAAATCCGCTCCCTCAATGAGAGTCAAATCCGCTCCTTAGTGAGCGTGTTGAACCCCTTCACCCAAGCCACGGATTGGGGGGGGGTCCATTTTTCAAACCTCGCAAAAATGCCCTTTTGCCCTCGTGTAGTCAACTATGTACACAAACTTACACAAAGTGAAGAGATATGCATCTTATTAAACCAAAGATATTAAATTTCTGCTTCTAATAAAGAAACAGGATCATGAAACTGATCATTACACATTCAAATTTATTACTACCAAACCTTTCACCAAAATGAAGAATAAGAACAATAATAATAATGAAATTTTTCTGGGGTTAAATCCCTCGGTAGATCCCACGCCTACGATTCTCTCTCTCTGCATTAATCTGAGCAATTTGGTGTTGAGTGGCAGTGTAATCTTCCAAGGCCTTGGGATTACCAGAGCGAATCAACTTCTGCTGTTTCAGCTGCAAAATCCTCTGGTTCGTCACGTCCAGTTCTTCCCAATCCTTATCATCGTCGGTTCTAAGGGCCTTGTCCAGTTTCAGATTGGCCAGTTGTTGCAGGGTCTCTGTTAGATCTTCCATGTCGTTCAAATTGCCAGTCCTCAGACACTTCTCCAGCTTCGCCTGTGCCATCTGCTTGTAGGTTGCTATCCTGCTCTCAATCCCGCCATTGTTAATTGAGTCAAGCTTCTGCAACACATCAATGGCGATCCTCTCAACTAGCTCCGACTCCATCCTACAAAGTTCAAGATTAAGGATATCTCATAAATACATAAACAAATACTACCTCTGGTCTTAATTCTCATTTATGTAGACTATAAACAAAATATTATAATTAGGATCAAATAAGATCTTATAATTAGGACAAGAGGTAGTAGATACATACATAAGGATTTGGGGTGTTTATCTTATGAGAAACAAATGATGTAGTTTTAAACTTTTTATGAATTTTAAAAAAATTGTATCTAAATTACACAATTTAAGAGTTTTTAAAAAAAAATCGTAAAAAAAAATAATTGTACTGTTTTTTTTGTTACATAAAATTTTATTATTTTAGATAAAATTTAGTGATTAAAAAAAAAAAACAAGAAAAACATGAGGGAAGTGGGGGGCAATATAGGAGAGAGGGAGCTAAGCAAGCTGTTAATTGAGATACTAAACGTTCTGACCTCTGGTAAGGACACCCGTTCGAATTTAGGAAGTATACTTGTTAGAAGAATTTTAATCTTAATGCTTTCAACCCCATAGAGATTAGTTTTAACTTCAACTTCAAAGTGACTAAAATACTCTAACTTAAAAAAAAAAATAGAAATATAGATATACGCACAAACCTAGTGACCAAGCAATCCCAGCCAGAAAGGTTGGCTGCTTCAGAAAGAGCGAGCCTCCATCTCAGGACCTTGTTAGGGTCAGTGGCCATGAAACGGCGATCATGGCAAGCGAAAGCATCGGCATAGCTTCCGGTCTGATGTCTAACGTGTGTCGGTTCTATGTGCTAGAAGATGGGAACCACGATCTGTCCTTTGGTTCTCTTACACTCCATTATCTTAACTAGTTCATCTAAACACCACCTTGAAGAAGCATAGTTCTGAGACAGAACTACAACGGAAACCTTGGCTTCTTCGATGGCTTTTATCAGCGCCGGCGATATCTCGTCGCCACGCTCGAGCTCGTAGTCGATGTAGGTCCTCACTTTCAGCCTGCTCAGTGCTGCGTGAAGATGGCTCGTGAAGCTATAGCGTGTGTCCTCGCCTCTGAAGCTGAGGAATACGTCGTAGTTTTCGACTGAGATTTTTGGGAATAATGGAGGAGGAGGAGTTATGTTGAAGGATGATGATGATGATGAATATGCCATGGAAGCTCGGGAAGAAACTTTGAGAGATATATGATCAAAGTTAAGATTTGAGTTTCTGCATTAAAAAAAAAAAAAAAACAGTAGAAAGGCAAAAGTTTGCTTCCAGCTACAAGAGTTGCAGAAATTTGAAGTCAAAAGTTTACGCTATGCGTGTGGGGCTACGTTTCATCAAGGAAGCTTCTCTCTTGACTTTGCGATGCTACTTTATTTATTTATTGGGAAAATTAACTTGCGAGTTCTTATAATTTTATTTGATATAGTTTTTTTCCCCCTTGGTTACCTATTGCTTTCTTCATTATATGTGGCTGTCTCTATACTCACATAGTCTGTTAATTAATTAGATTTGATATATGTGAATATTGATTAAGCGACAGGTAAATTGCCATATAATACAAAATAGAAAAAGTGAAAGTAAAATGATGAAATATAATTTGCTTAGATTGAGATTTAGAAGTATATTCCATGATTATAACTGCATAATACTCCTCCTGTCCTTAATATAGGATCCAATTATTAAGTTGGTTTTGGTCCTAAATATAAGATCCATTTCTTATATTTATCAGTTTTCTCTACATTAACCCTATAGATACTCCTTTAACCATAATCAAGTAGAAGAGGAATAGGGGGTTTTAAGAAAGATGATTATGGTATTTTAGAAAAAACGCGTTATATTTCTTATAATTAACTAACTTACCTAACTTTCTTAATATAATCAAATTAGTTAAATGTATCTTATATTAAGAACTGGAGGAGTAGCAGTTTAAGAAGTATATATTACAGTTATCAAGAAGCTGTATTGCCGTGATGATACAGCTGATTTGGGCTTTTGTAAAAATTAAGGAACTCACTCATTTTATAACTATTTTTTTAAATGCATATGTATCTTTCTATTACAGGTAATCCTATTCGATACAATATCAAGTATTAAATGTGAGTACTTCTCCCAGTGGGACTCATTTTATAACTATAGTTTGTACGTCAATAGACTTTTTCCCCCAAAGTGTGAAACTAATTGAGAAGCATGATCACAAGTGCATAATTGTACTTTATTTTATTATACTCCTCCGGTTCTTAATATAAGACCTAATTGTTGAGTTAATTTTGGTCCTAAATATCAGAAAGATTTCTCATATTTATCAATTTTTTCTAAATTACCT
The DNA here is from genome assembly GCF_004799145.2 of Neltuma alba. NCBI lineage: Eukaryota > Viridiplantae > Streptophyta > Magnoliopsida > Fabales > Fabaceae > Neltuma > Neltuma alba. Next base: position 54,690 of record NW_021635915.1, on the reverse strand, counting down.
ATATAGATACTCTCTCAACCATAATCAAGTAGAAGATGGAGAGAGGATATTAAGAAGATAATTATGGTGTTTTAGGAAATACATGTCTATTTTTTATAATTAACTACTTCTTTAATCTAATCAAATTATTTAAATAGGTCTTATATTAAGAACCGGAAGAGTAATATATATCAAAGATAATTTCTCACAGGAGCTTGCAGTTTTAAAATGACAAGAAAATAAAAAATATATAAAAAAAAAATATGACAAGAAAATTTAGTTGCCGGCACAAGTGGCAGGATATGCGGCTATTCTGTGTTTGGTCTGGGCTTTAATAGTAATGTGTTTTCCATTACTGGTCCGCTTTTCAAACCATGGGCTGTGATGTCTTGCAGATATAACACGAAGGTTCCTTTGAAAGCTACATCAAACTGAAAAAAAAAATTGAAAAACCATGGTCTATTACCAAAAAAAAAAATCTATCATATGCATAGCATATAGGGAAATTAAAATTTCACAAAATACCATTTGAAGTTCAAAAACATCAACAACAAAAAATTATACCAATTTACAATATTTTGCTTCTTCAGGGAAAAAAAAAAAAAAAACTCTAACCATCCGTCGGCAACCTAGCCGCCAGCGCTCCAACACTGGATGCCTGCTTCATCACTTGTATCAATAGCCCCTTGGAGTTTCAGCATTGGCTGTTTGCTGCGGCTGCCAAAGATCTAGCTAGCATCAACTGCCGGCCACCGCCAGCGACTATGATTTTTTGGGTAAAAATGGTCAAGGTGGGATTTCATCATTAACACACGGAAAATTGAAAGAGTGAATATTGATGAGAGTAAATTCCGGGAACACTACAAGTAGAGGATGCTTTGATTTTTTTTAATTCCAAAAAAATACTTCTTAAATTTTAAAACTTTAAATTAGAAATAACTATAAAAATACGTTGTCATTTACTTTTCAAATGTAATTAATTGTTATTAAAGTTTTGAAAATAATACTGATTTGAAATTTTAAAATTCAAGAGGTATCGGTTTTTAGGAATTTTTTCTTCTTTTTTTAATCATGATATTACACTTATTGTACCGAAAGCAGTCTTGAATGAAGTTCGGCCGCGAAGGAAGACTCTCCTATTCGGCATCTTGATGTGATTTTGACCTTCTGAAATGCATTCATTTAGACGCCTTGTAAGTTGTAACGGAAGGGACTTTCATTTTCCGCCCAACTATTTTGCATGGATAAAAAATGCTCTTAATTACTTTAATTCTTCATAGGTTGTTTTGTTACTTTCTTTTTGGATAGAATTATCGAAATATTCAAGAGTACCAAAGGTGGGCCAACAAAATTCTAAAGATTTGTACAGGTTGAGCCCTCTTTTTTTTTTTTGTTAAGCACATGTATTCTCTTATTGGAGACAATCCTATTTTATGCACTATCAAACACTAATGCTTTGTTTGGATAGAAAGAAAAATTCGGAGGAAAGAAAATAGAAGGAGAGAAAACAAGAGAAGAGAAAACTGGAGAGAAAATGTTATCTTCTTATTCTTCTATATGAATGACTAAAATACTCTTATTCTTATATCAAATATATCATGTTATAAATTAAATTAAATATCATAATAAAAAAATCATATTAGTGTTCATATCATTAAATAATTTAAAATCAAATCATTTGATAAAAAATTATTACCATGTGATTATATTGGAAAAACCAAATAATTTAGTTAAAAAAATTCTTTTTAAAGGTGAAAATTTTTAAAAAAAAGTGGATAATTTTTTTAAAATCAAACATAATAAAATGATATAAATATATTACGTGTTATTTAAGATTATTAATAAATAGTAAAAATTTAATATAAAAGTTGAAAGAGATGAAGAAATTATATGTGTGTGTATTAATTTGCACGAATTTCCTGCATTGTTCATTGAATGTGAAAGAATGGAGTTCATGTGTAGCTTTTGATTTTGGCCACAATATAATGAGATAATTTTGTTGAATTATGAGTAGTCATAAGTAAAATTAAAAAGAAAAACTTGCATTAAAGGTGGAATGTGATATTATTGTATTATGTCTGAGGAAGGCATATGGGGAACATGAGTCTTCTTCTCATTTTCTCTTCGTATGTGGAGAGAAAATAAAGTAGGTATCACATCCCATTTTCTCCCCTATTTTTCTTTCCGCTCACTTTTCTCCCGTCATCCAAACATAGAAAAACTCATTTCTTCTCCCATTTTCCTCCTTCATTTTCTTTCCTCTCCCATTTTCTCTCCATCCAAACATAGGGTAAATGTGGTCACCTCTCCCAACAAGAATTTGAATCCTAGTTTATCACGTTGTAAGAGACTAATCCCTTCCACTAGACTCAATCCTTATTGGTATTGGTTGAGCTTTTATTCGACAGGAGTGTAGTTTATGGTATTCTACCATACAAAAACCACTATTTACATTGCTTATATATGTCAGTCATACAAAAAAAATGATACAAAAAGATGCTGTGACATTTTTATAATAAATTCAGTATTTCTACAATAGTTACATCTTTAACTGAGGTAGAATGAACAATCTACGTTAGCTTTACTCGGAATTGACGTAAAGAATCTTGTTTCTTTTCTTTGAATTTTTTTTAAAATAAAGTTTTCACATTGAGTTTTTTTATAACCAACATGGAAACTAAGGTGCTGTTTGGCACGTTGTACAAAAGGGTTGGGATTGGGATTGGGATTGGGACTGGGTCAGGAACTATGCTAATTAGTGCTATTTGGTACATGAGATTGAGAATGACGTGGGCTTGGCCAATACCACGTAGGTGGGACTGAGCAAACTCACCTCCCCCCCGGTACTCGATTTTCGGCCCTAGGATTGCAATTTTCATAGACAAAAATATCCTTGTTAATAATAAGTTTAAGACAAGAATACCCCTATGAACATTTGACCTAAATTAAGATAATCTATTCTACATAGCCGCATTCGCTCCCCCTCTCTCTATTGGTCTCACCGTCTTGCTTGTTGTCGAGGAAGTCACAACATCACTGGTAAGTGCTATAACTACTTCCTATGGCTAATTATTGTTGATTCCATAAGGCTTGTTTGATGTTCAGTTTGAACTTCTCCTTCTACTCAGAATTCCAATATCTTTTTCATGCTCAATTTGCTTCTTGTTGATGCGATTAATTTTTCTAGAAATAATATAATACACACAAGACTAAATTATGCTTGCTAATTTGTTCTTTTGCACCCTCTTACATTGTTCATTCTTCACATTCAGGCCTGTCAGTTTTCTCTCACTTCCTTTGTTTCTTACTCATTGTCACTTTTAGTGTGTAGTGCAAGTGCTTTAGGTATGATGGACACTGCAAACTAAATTAAAACCTGACATGTGGCATACAAATTAAAACCTTTGATTTGATTTGGACGCTGTAAATATTTTGGCAACGCAGAATTGAATTTGGCCAATTTTGCCGACATATAATACATGGGTGAGTGCATTGCTTTAAAAAAATTGAATTAGGGGTATAATTTTATACTAATTTGGCCATTGTAGAATGTATTAAACCTCACATGTAAATAATTGTGTGAGTGCTTTGTTTTCTTTATTTTATATCTCTGATTTTTTTAATCTATATTGATTTGGAATGTTGAATTAGTGGTTTGAGAATGTGTTTTGTACAATACATTGTATGACACTTCTTTACATGTAGTTTAATGACTATGAATTATGTTTACCCTATAGGATATTTTATTGCTTTTACAACTTTTGATTTATTTTATTTAAGTATGATGAAGTTAATTCAACATCCAAACATTTCATTTGAAAGCCCAAATAAAATATTTTTCCATCACCTAGAAGCCTTCTCTATTTTTTAGAACTATAACAAATTATATCTTCTAAGAACACATAATTAGATAAAGTTTCTAAAATTAAATAGGGAAAAATGCTAAGATTTGGAAACTCTACTTTTTGTCGTTTCTCATGAAAGATTGTTTCTAGATTGAGCAATAATGATGAGTGTTGATATTAGCTTGTTATGCTTTTTGCATGAAGTAAATTCAAAAAGAAAGAACATATATCTACTCATATTGTTGATCATAATTTGTTATGTTTCTGAATAACAGAGAAGGCATTCAAAACAAATTTTTTTGAAATTGATTTTACTAAACTAGTAATATATATAAGTTTCAATGTAACAAAATTTTGTTATATTTTTATATGATTGTTTACACAGTTATGGCGCTACTCGAAGAAAAGAGAGTACAATTATGTTTGTTGTTTTGGTGGTTGAGCATGGCTAAAGCAATACATGGAATTTTTATTTGTATGTGTATGATAGTCATGCTAACAAGGCGACGGACCAAACACATATCTTACAAAATGGATTTTGTTGCTAAAAGAGCTTATTTAAAGAGATTGGTGTATAGCAGTGATATAGCATGTTACAACCTACTTAGAATGCATAGGTCAACATTTGATAAGCTATGTTCCATGCTAACGGATGTGGGTGGTCTTAAGCCTAGTAGGAATATGCTTATAGATGAGCAAGTTGCCATATTTTTACACATATTAGCACATCATGTAAAGAATAGAGTAATACAACATAATTTTGGTAGATCTGGAGAAACCATTAGTAGGCATTTTAATTTCGTGCTTAATGGAATGATGAGACTTGGACATATATTGTTTAAGAAAGCAGAGCCTGTGGCAGAAGACTCCAACGACAATAAGTGGAAGTGGTTTAAGGTAGGCACACATATTTTATATGTATTTTTAATTTTTAACATATGGGAAAAACTTTTAATATTTTTTTCCTCTTTACAGCATTGTTTAGGGGCATTAGATGGAACGCATATTAAGTTGAGAGTTTCTGCTGTGGACAAGGCAAGATACGAAAACAGGAAAGGAGACATAACCATAAATGTGTTGGGCGTTTGCTCACAAGATGGGTACTTCATATATGTCTTACCTGGTTGGGAAGGGTCTGCAACAGATGCAAGGGTTCTTTGTAATGCCATTAATAGGAGGAATGGATTAAGGGTTCCACAAGGTCATTATTATTTGGTTGATGCGGGGTATGCCAATTGTGAGGGATTTCTCTCACCATATAGAGGGCAAAGATACCACTTGAGTGAATACAGAGAGGGGCGATATTCTAAAAATGCATAAGAGTGCTTTAATATGAGACATGCTTCGGCACAAAATATCATTGAGTGGTGCTTTGGCATTTTGAAGTTAAGGTGGGCTATTCTAAGCACATGTGGACACCTAAGGAGGATCAATTGTTAGCACTATAAGATATCATCTCCATTATTTATGTTAGAAACTTCTTTCTTTTATGTTTACTTTATATTAGGTTCTAATGTATATTATATTTTAGTTTCACAAACATGTCTGAAAAATCTGGAAAGTTAGATAAGCATGTGTGGACACCTGAGGAGGATCAATTATTACTCAACTCTATGCTAGCACTGCATGAGAAGGGTGAACTTATGAGGGACAATGGTCTTAGGCCCAGTGTCACAAATACATTAAAGGATATGCTTCACGATCTAATACCTAGATGTCATATTCAAGCACAACCTCATATCTAATCCAGGATTAAAAAGTTACAAACTCACTATGGTGTAGTGACTGACCTTCTTAATTTATCTGGTTTTGGTTGGGACTCTAATAAAAAAAAGTATAACAACACCCAAAATAGTTTGGGATGAATATATAAAGGTAAATTTCTTTATAATTATATGTGTGTCTGTATTATTTTACTTAATGAAAATTTACTAGTCTTAATGCCATCTTTATGTCAATTTCTTTTAGGTAAATAAAAATGTTGCTAAGTTTAGGCATACACCTTTTCCTTACTTTGAGGAGCTCAGCATTATTTATGGTAAGGATAGGGCGACTGGAGATGAGTTTGAACAATTTAATGATGTCGTTGAAGAGCTCAATAATCAAACTGGTTTGGATAAGCACAATGATCATGACATGAATATATCACATGAGAATAATTCGCCACGAGAGAACATTCCACCTGAGCACAATTTAGATCTAGTTGAGCATGTTCCATCTGAGGCAACTATTGGGTCAAAAAAGCAAAAGCGAAATAGTGCTGATCGTGATGACTTTCTACTCCAAGGCATTGAGAAGATTGCTCATACATTTTCTAATTGCCTGAAGGAGGCAAGTGAGCAACTAGCAATGCACATGAACAGGCCTAGACCGTCTGAACGTGAGAAGCATTTGGACAACATGAAGGATTCTCTTTATGATGATCTTATGCAAGTTGAAGAGCTATCACATCAAGAGCGTCTTTCAGCTTATGTCAAAATAATTTCTGATGAGAACATGTTACATGGATTTTATGCCACACCTCAAAGAGGAAAAACAGATATAATCTGCCTAATGATAACTTAGACAGCTATTATTTAAATTTTAAACGTTAGATATTTTCATAGTTTATTCTTTATTGAGGTGTTTATTATTTAATTTTTTAATATTAGGTCTATTTCCAATTGTTTAGTTGTTAGGTCTTTTTTTTTCCCCCCTAATAGCAATTTTAATTTTGGACTATAGGTGCAAGCTTGTTGCTCCTGAACTCTACTTTTAGACCATTTTCTTTTCAATAAATTGAGTGAAAGATTTTAATCTCACAATATTCATCAAATATAACAAATGTCTTTGACACTATTTTAGCAATAAATAATATGGAATTATTTTTCCTCTTCTTTTAGTATATCATTATGAAAGATAGATTGCGAGCGAGATGCATTTCAATGGAGAATACATGTGTGTGGGATTCATATGAACCCTTTTAATGTCTATCACATAACTTTGGATATCGTAAACAAATAATTTATAAGAATTCAAGATACAGCCCCTAACTAAAAAAAATAAGAAAAAAAGATTTTTATCACAAAAAATAAGTACAAAAGAATAATTCTATAAATCCTCCCGTCAACTTTTTTTTAGTGTAGTCATTTCATATCTACTGCTATACATGTCTTCTATTTCATAATTTCACAGGAGGGAAGGTCAAAGCATTATTTTCATGCTTTCCAAAACCAGTGAAAGTGCTGAAAATGGGAGAGAGGACAAGGTGCAGAGGGATCTCATGACATATTTCTGGTGTCGTCGTATCGGGGTCATCAGAGGAGATAAAGACGCAGGGCTAAGACTGGGAGAAAAGACTTGGTGCAAAGATTGAATGAGTTTACTCTTATATTTTTAATTTTTTTTGGAAAGGGTATTATGATATTTTCATAATTTATACTTGATTATAAAATAAAATTAATGCAATCATTCCCATAAAATATTACCATGCACCAAACATAATTTAAAAGCCTCACTCCCACTCCCAATCCCAATCCCAATCCATTGAAATCTAATGGCATACCAAACATAGCCAATTACCATTTTACCCTTGTTTATTAAAAAGAAACTAATGAAATGTTAAAATCCATAATTCCATAACCTCTCACTCACGCCTTCGCCTCTTGCTCGCAGTCACGATGTCACCTCCTCTGGCTTTCCACCCTTTGTCTGTCTCTACCATTACTCACAGCACATTAGTCGATCGCTATCAACTCCTTTGGTCCTGTGTTGCTCTCCTTACTCACTCTCATCGTCTCACTCGCTCCATTGATCCACTCAATATCGATAGATATGTATAATGGTCAAGATAACTCCTCATTCCACCTATCCATTCTAATTCCTCCCCTGCCAACCTCTTATGCTCTGGTAATTGATTTCTCTTGCAGTTCTGATCACAAATAATCTATTATTTGATGTCAAAACTTTTTTTTTAAGGTCAATCATGGGCATTCTGTTTAATTGGGGATGTTCTCAAATTATGTTATTGAGGAATTATTTTATCTTTATTATCTGAATAGTATTTATGATCTTTTATTTTTCATATTATGGATTGTTCTTTAAGCTTCCCATTGTTATGTTCTTGAATTTCATCTATAGAAGCTAAAATTTTTTCAACTTGGAATTTAGTGGATTCCCCTTATAGATTGAGATAGCTTTTGTGTGATGATAATGAAAAGTTTAGGTGAGTTGGGTCCCGGGCGCTCACTAGGGCCAGGGTATGCCTCCAGGCTCAAAGAGTGCTTACAGAGGTACTTACGGATCCTCCACCAATAAGATCCTCACATCGGCAGCAGGATTCGAACTCATGACCTTGTGGGTTATGAGCCGACTCCTTACCAACTGGACTAACTCTTATTGGTGATTGAGATAGCTTTATGTTGTTTTGAATCTTTATAACTCCACATGTACCAAAGGTCCACCACTTTATTGGTTTCTTTGTCTGTGAGTGATTTGCTCTATTGGTTTGCTAGGATTTGCATATTCTAATCAATATATTATTTTTGATAATGAATGGTTGTTTTTATAGGTTTATTTGGTTGCTTTTGTAATCAGTACTTGGATGAAGTTTTGATTGTTGTCACTTTCACTTTGCTTCATTTTCATTGTGGTTTTGTTATAACTCCATTGTTTGTGGATAAAGTATGTCAACTAATCAAATAGTTAACTTTCTGGTTTGCAACATTTCTAGATGGGATGCAAGACAAATAAAGGCGGAATTTCTTATGTTATTTTAGTCCTATCATTTTTAGTTGTGCGTCATGTTCTGAGTTATATCCCTGAACTTTTGATGAAAAAGATAGCAATTATGAATTTTTTTTCTGAAAATTATTTAATCAATACTTGTATATCCAATGTTTTGTGATCTTCCTTTCTTTTTATTTTTTTTATTTTTAAGCATTCGCCACAAACCCGTTTTCATTTGATTGTAGTTCTTGGGACAAATAATCATTGTAGAGATAAAAATAATAGTTCATTGTGTATATATTTATTTGTGGTATTATATAAGTTATGTATATGAAAATTTAAAATAAATTGTGACATCTACTAAGTGTGTTTTCGGTTGCTTTATTTTTTTAAAACTGGACACTTAAATTAGGAATGTTCAAGCATAATTCAGTTTTTATTTTCTCTTGTTCCATGAAATCATCCCGGCACTCAGTTTATGCCTTTGATTCTTCTTTTTTCAGGTTTTTTGCGTGTATATGCATTCAATTCACAAGCAGCAATGGATTATTCAATTGAGTACCAGCATGTATTGAATTGATATTTTCTGTTGTCATTTCTTGCTCCATAACTTGTCATTGAGATGCTCAAAACTTGTTATTACTTGCATCTTAACTTGCCATTTTCTGCAGGATAGATTGAAAATTTACCATCATTGACATGTGCTGCATAAAAGATGTCATCACCAACACTTGAAATGAATTCAATAAAATAGACAAATTTGCTTATCATTGTGGAAGAGGCTATGAGGCCTGTCATACTGCTAAGATTTGTAGGAATCCAAATCCAAGCTAAGCAATTTTGATGACTTGTGGATTCTTTGTAACTTAATTGACAATTAGTGTAATGAAATATTTGTTTAGTTCATGTGTACTCACTTAATTTTAATGGTAAATAAAGTCTTTGTTATCTAATTCATGTGTAAGCATCTCTATAAGTGAAGGCTTAGTCATCATATTTCCATTCGCAATAAAATTGACAAGTGAGAATGCCTACATTGACAAGTTAATGTGTTAGCATTGATATGTGAGGATGCAAAAAATGACAACTCATTTTGTATCAAAATATTATTTCAGATTATCACATTATAATTTGAATGGATTATATAATCTCATTAACTAAAAAATTAAAATAATTACTATTAACTCATGGTGTTTGCAATGACAAGTCAGGATGCCTGTAATGATAAGCAAGGGTGCCTATAATGACAAGTAATGTCAATTTGCATCACACACTTGTCATTGACAACTAAGTAAACTACTTATATTAACAATTATCACAATATGTATTAACAACTAATGTCCACCTGCATTGTATACTTATCATTGATAACTAAACTAGTTATATTAATAACTATTGCGGTATGTATTGACATATAATATACACACCTGTCATTGACAACTCAATTAATTATACTAACAGCTATCGCGGTATGTATTAACAACTAAATTAATTAGTGAGGGCACCTTGATAATTTCACAACTAGATTCTCTTACCCACAAGCTAAGTCTCTTGGGACATTAGGTTTATTTGGTGATTTCATAGGCCTTCATAGTAATAATTTCCCTTACTTGAGACTTAAATGTAATTTTCCCTAGATAAAAGGTTCCGATTCATTCTTTGTTGAAATAAAAATCTAACCCCCTATTTGGATGGAGAGAAAATGAGGGAGGAAAGAAAATTAGAAAGGAAAATGAGGAGAAAAATGTGTTTTCTCCTGCTTAGATGAGGAAAGATAAATGGGAGAGAAAATAGAGTGCGGGAACCACCTCATTTTCTTTCCAACTTTTCTTTCCATACATGGAGAGAAAAATGAGAAAACTCACATTCCTCATATACCCTCCCTCACACTAGGCGAATAAACACATATTTTGCATTTGATGCAATTTTTTTTAATTTTATTTATGACTACTCCACAATTTAGCAAAATTATTTCAGTGTACAGTGGCCAAATTGCAAACCAACATATTAACTCCATTTTTTTCACAGCCAATGTAATACAGCAAATTTGCGTTAATTATTCACAGACATATACAAGTATATATTTCTCCATCTCTTTCAACTATTACTTTTTATTATTTAATTATAATTTTAAATAATATATATTAATTTTATTTGAAATTATTTGATGATATTAATGTTAATATGATTTTTCATTGAGATATTTAATTTGATTTTTTATACAAATATTTAATTTGATTTTAAACATAATATATTTTGACAGAGATAAGGGTATTTTTTCAGTTATTCATATACTTGCTTTTTTTTCCTCTCTATTTTCTCTCCTTCATCGAAATAGGAGGGATGATAATGTTTTCTTTTCAGTTTTCTCTTCTCTCCATTTTCTCTCTTCTCATTTTCTTTCCTTCCACTTTTTTTTCCCATCCAAGTGGAACACAAGTCTCCTATCTTAGGCACCGTTTGGATTGCATTCAAAACCTTGGTTTGGAAGCCCAAACCAAGGTTTGGCCAAAATGTCATCCAAACGGTCATGCAAATTTGGGAAACCAAGGTTCTGGTAAAACCATGGTTTCAACGGTTGAAACCATGGTTTGGGCAGCAACACATCTTATCTGCTTTTCGGATATTTGCTGAAAGGAGCGGGTGGGCCCCTCCACAAATGACCAAAGGCTCCATTATTGCTCTGAATAATTCACTCCTCTCGTTCACGCCTTCTCCAGTTCTCCCGTCGGTCCTCACACCCCACGTAACACCATCCTTCACAGTCGAGTCCACGGTCTTCGTCTCCTCCTTCACAGAACCAGTCGCCGCCGGTGAAGAAGTCGCCGTCTAGCCACGGTTTGAAGAAGTCACCGCCGGTGAGAGAAATCGCAGCTCCATGGTTGAAGAAGATTGCAGCTATTTCTGGCGCTTAGGTTCGGTGTGAAGCATTTGGCTGTGGTCGGTGTTCCCTGGCTCAGATCCGTCGCTCAGGTAAGGTGGCTCAGATCCGCAATTTTCTTCTTCTCCATAGCCTCTGTTTCTTGCTCTGTAAATTAATCGGCGTGTTGCGAGCTGGACCTTCTGGTTCTGGGTCTTCTTCTGCCTTCAATGAAACCGAAATCGTTGATGCTGGGTTTAGGAATCGTTTGTCGTTGATGCTTGCTGGGTTTAGGAATCGTGAACTTGCCATGAGAGTTTGACCCGTTAATTATTTGTTCGGAATCGTTGATGCTGGGTTTAGGAATCGTTTGTCGTTGATGCTTGCTGGAAAAATTCTGATTTGAACATTGATGTTGTTTAATCGGCCGTTTGTCGTTGATGCTTGCTGGAAACTTGCCATGAGAGTTTGACCCGTTGAATGTCCGTTCGGATAAATTCTGATCTGAATATGTTAGTAATCTTGCTTATTAATATTAGGTTGGTTTATGCGTGGCATAGGACAGAAATTATTCGGTTGGTTTGAGCCTGATATATGGTATTTTCGGTTGGTTTATAATGTCTGATTTTTTTTTTTGGTTCTGAGATATGTTTATCTTATGCACAAATATACCAAATGCAAATCTTTGTGTTAAATGTTTGAATCATGGTAACAAAAATGTTCAACATTTATAATTTTTGTCGCATCACGGTTTGTCGCCTGACTGTAGTGAATTTTTTTTTTTCAGTGCTGGCTTGAGGTGTTTGGTTGGTGCTGATTTTTCTTCATTGATAGTTGTGGCTGACGTTTTGCTTTCAGTGGTGGGTTAATTTTCATTCATGGATTCATTTGTGTAGCTTGGTTTATCTGATTTTGGTTTGCTTCCTTTGTTGAAACCGAAACATCGTGCTACTCTCAAGGATGGTCTTTGCTTTCGAGGCCAGAGAATCAGTTTTCGGTTTATATAGTTTGACTAGTTTTTTTAGAGATATATTTGTAATCCTTATGTTTTATTTTTTGTAATCCTGTTCTAAACAAAATTATAGGATGTTGTATTTGTGGTAATCAAATTTAATTTATTTAATTTTTTTTCTTGTCATTAAAGGAATGGGAACATAGTTTCATTTTATGTTGGATTAAAAAAATTAATTACATGTTATAAAAACATAGAATGAATTTATTTTTGTTTGAAATAAAAATGAAGGAAAGAAAAATGTTAATATGGTATTCATAGTTGATTTGGGTAACAATGACACTTGTTATTTCAATTGATTTTGAGTTGATTAACCTGTGATGACTGAAGAGCTGTAATTGTGCTATAGCATAATGGGTAAGAATACGGTGAAAGCTTCCTGGGACCTACGAACCACGAAAGTGTTTATTGACCTATGCATTGAACTTGTGCAACAAGGGGAAAGAAAAGGTACTAGCTTAACAAAGAAAGCTTGGGATATTCTGGCTGATAAATTTACTGCCAAAACTGGAAGAGTGTATGAAAAAGCTCAATTTAAGAATAAATATGATTCCCTACGAAAGGAGTGGCAGACATGGGATAGGCTGCTTCGTGAGACGAGATTGGGATGGGATACTGAAAGGAATACTGTCAGTGCAACTGATGATTGGTGGGAGAGAAAAATAAGGGTAATTATTGAACCTTTTGATCTTACATTTTCTCTACTTGTTAATGTTTTGTGTATATTTACTGTTTTTGGAATATTTTATGATATTATTGGTGTCTAATGTGCAGGAAGTTCCAAACTACGAAAAATTCAGAGAAAGAGGACTTCAATTTAGGGATCAATTGACTCAACTATTTGGAAGTGTGGCTGCAACTGGACCACAAGCATGGGCACCTTCTTCCATGACACTTCCAAGTGAAGGAACACCGAATGAAGATTTGGAAGAAGGGTTCGGAGATAGTGATGAAATTTTAGGTGCACCAACTGGTATAAGTGGGGAATTTAACACAGTGAACTTCAATGATAATAGTGGAGGTAGTGGAGGCAACACTGAATTGAGGCAGGATACCAGTGGTGGGGGTACAAGCAGAGGTAGGAGTCGACCTAGTAGCTCACTGGGGGTCAGAAGGAAGAGTGAAGTCAAGAAGAAACGCACATCTCCCTCTATGAAAATAGCGGATGCAATTAGCAAGATTGCTGAAACAAATATTTCTGAGGCCGAGCGTGGAAATGAGGTCATTTCCCGAGCAGAAGCTAGAAGGTTGGAAGAAGAAGCGCGTGCTTATGAGATTTCAATTAGGGGAGTCCTGTCTCACCTGAAAACAGTTCCTGAAGTTGTCAGAGATCCTGATTTCTTTAGACGGTGCACACAACTCCTTATGGAACGGCCGGAGGCACGAGAAATGTATGCAGCTCTGAAGGATCAGAAGGAACAACTTCTACCCATTTTAGAGCATTATACTAGGGATTTATGACTTGTTTATTATATTAGACAGTTCCATATGTGTATATTTTATCTGACCAGTGGATTGTTATATGAATCAGACAACTCTGTAACTTTTATAAATGTTTCGTAATTTCTATGTAGGAATTCTAAACTTTATGTGTATGTGCACAGGATAAAACGAATATGGATGATGAAATTAAACATGTGGAAGAGCATGCTAAGGGACGGAAAAAAAGGGTTAACAAAGTTGCAGCATTGGTTGGTGCATACGCTACTTTGAACTTGTGTAAGGAGCCTCGGCATACAAGTGCTTATACAGGCTGCATATGGGTAAGGGATGTTTTAGATGGCAACTCCAGTCGTTGTTATAACATGTTTAGGATGGAACGGGATGTGTTTTTAAGTCTGGTGGAACAATTGCAACAACATGGTCTAAAAGAAACTAAAAATATAGGGATACATGAATCAGTTGCAATGTTTTTACATACCGTTAGGCATGCACTTAGTAGCAGAATGCAGCAAGAAAGATTTCAACATTCAGGGGAGACAATTAGCAGACATTTTCATAATGTCCTAATGGCATGCTGTAGACTTGCCATGTCTAATATCAAACCAAAAGATCCAACATTCCGGCATGTTCATACAAAAATTCGGTTCGGTAAATACTAGCCTTTTTTTAAACATGCTATTGGAGCAATTGATGGCACACATGTTTCCTGCGTTGTCAGTGCAACAAATCAAACTAAATTTATCTTTAGGAAAGGAACAGTGTCACAAAATGTCATGGCGGTTTGTGATTGGGACATGTGTTTTACTTTTGTCTTGGCCGGATGGGAAGGTAGCGCACATGATGCTCGGATATTTGATCATGCCCTCACAACTCCTTCAATGAACTTTCCCCATCCACCTGAAGGTATTTTTTTATTTCCTATATTTTTTTATATTTAGCTTAACAATAGAAACATAATTTACAATAATTTCATTTTTTATATAGGAAAATATTATTTGGTGGATGCTGGATACCCAACACCGAATGGATATCTCGGCCCATACAGACGGGAGCGTTACCATTTGCCTGATTTTCGAAGGACATCTGGGTTTGAAAATGACAATGAGATCTTTAATTATTTCCATTCAAGTTTAAGGAGTACAATTGAAAGAACTTTCGGAGTTTGGAAAAAAAAGTTCGCAATCTTACAAAACATGCCATCTTATGATTTTGAAACACAAGTTAAAATCGTTTGTGCAACGATGGCTATACATAATTTTATTAGAACGACATCTATTACTGATCCTGGATTCGTTCAGTTGGAAGAAGAAGGTACTTATGCAGAAGATGATGATGATGGGGTTAGATTTTCACGTATACATTCATCAATTCAATCTTCATCTTACATGGCTCAGGTTCGTGACAGCATAAGAGACGAACTTGTTAATTCAATACGAGGATAGTAGTCATGTCTTATTTATTTCCTTTTATCATAGATTGTAATATGTAGTTAAAAACAAAACCTATTACAAATGCTTTGTATCGATGCATCATCTTAATGATTATGACACTTCTTTATTTATATTTCTCTTATTAATATTATGCCTTATATTCTCAAGCTAATTATTACTTACTTGAATAATTAATTAATTAATTGTATTAAACATCAGAGGTTATTATACATGTAGTATGTTATTATAAAAAGTAGTTGTGAAAAAATGTTATGGGATTTCACGTTTACAATCTTTAAACAAAATTAATATTTTTCTGTTATAAAAAAATCATTTTTCTATAAACATATTTAATATTATGTTTTATAAATATATGTACACATATTAATTATGTATTAATTATATTATCTTATATATTATTAATTATGTTAGTAAAAATTATTTCATTAACAATTTTATTTCTTCAAATCAAAATAAATCATAAAATCTATCCATTATATAATTATCATATTAACTTATACCTTTTTTGGTAATTTCCACATGTAAAAAGCACTTCTGGTAATAACTATCCAAACACTCTCACTTCTCAGAATCACTTTTTCTCAGAATCTATTCTTTAGAATCACTTTTCCAAACCACGGTTTGAAGTCATCCAAACACACCCTTAGTCGAACCCACAGTGTCCCCACTCTCTCCATTCTTTAACCACATACTGTTGCCCCCCCTCCCCCAGACTGCATCGTTGCCCGTTCCTGTACATTTTTTGCATAATCAGCATGCCCCTTGTCCCCATTGTGTTTCTTGTTGCTCGTTTCGTCTGTTCGACCATCTCCCAGGTCGTGGGTCTTCTCCATACATGTTTCATGCATTTGTGCTCATTTAACTTCTCGATTCTTCTCGTGGATCTCTTTTATGTGAATAAATTTGGTGCTCTTTCTTGCTTTACTCAAATAGGTTCAATTCTCCTCTCTCCTCCTTTTCTCTTTTTTGGTACTTTCTTGCTTTTTTCTTTTTAGAGATCTTTATAGTTTAGGGATTGGATCTGTTCTTTTTTTTTTTTTTTATTAGTTCGCCTGGGGTTGCCAAATGTTTCCTTCGCTCACTACTTTCAGGGTTTTTTGCTTGTCCAAGTGTGAGATTTCTATTACA
The DNA here is from genome assembly GCF_004799145.2 of Neltuma alba. Taxonomy (NCBI): domain Eukaryota; kingdom Viridiplantae; phylum Streptophyta; class Magnoliopsida; order Fabales; family Fabaceae; genus Neltuma; species Neltuma alba. Next base: position 38,265 of record NW_021635915.1, on the reverse strand, counting down.
CCTTTATACTATTAAACAATGTTTGGTTCTATTTAATGTATGTTATCAAATTTTTAATTCGAGCTTCTACGTTGGTTTTTTAAAAACCAATGTAGAAAACTTTCTACATCGCTTTTATTAATTGACACAGGACCTGTTTGGTAAGAAGAATTAGTTAGAATAGAAAGGAATGGAATGAAAAATTTTTTATTGAAGGCCTATATGATAAGCACTGGAATAAAAAATGAATTAATAAAAAATCATATGTTTGGTTGGACGAAAGTGGATTGGAAAATTGTGCCATTTTACCATATTATCCTTAATGAGAGAATATAATATTATTAAATAAAAATGCTTTTTAACCTTATAGAATAATATTATTATTATAAAATTTAATAATTAAAAAAATACACTATAATTTAAATAAATGAATATGAATATTCAATTTAAATATAAAAATCATATAGATATTAAATGAATAAAAATTAATTGAATTAAAAATAGAAATAAAATATAATAGAGAAGTTTGAACAAGGAATGAAAATATATCCACAATTGAAAAAGAAAGGAAGTATGATCAAGCAATTTATAAATCTGAATGGACATAAATAATGTCAATTAAAATGTGAATTTCTAGTGGACATATATTTCTTAATTTAAATTTAAATGGGTCAAATGATCTACCATTGAAAAACCATCTAATTTCAATCGTCTATGATCCACTATAGAATATATCATTTGATAGGTAAACGTGTGTGTATTAAAAGGACGAAACACAATGCAAACATAATGCATCAGGACCCGTTTACAAACTCTTTGTATTTTAAAATTAATTTTCAAGACAGTGAGCAAATGTAACAAATGTTTTCAAAAAAACAAAGTAATGTTTCTGACTGTTGAAAAGCCAATTGAGTCTATATTTATTTCAAACAATTTTCACTTTAAAAGTATTTATAGTTTGCGAGATATTCTAATAACATTAATCAAAGGTCAAAGTTAAAACATTATGATATTCTATGATCCACTATAGAATATATCATTTGATAGGTAAATGTGTGTGTATTAAAAGGACGAAACACAATGCAAACATGATGCACCAGGACGCGTTTAAAAACTCTTTGTATTTTAAAATTAATTTTCAAGACAGCGAGCAAATGTAACAAATGTTTTCAAAAAACAGAGTAATGTTGCTGACTGTTGAAAAGCCAATAGTCTATATTTAATTCAAACAATTTTCACTTTAAAAAGTACTTATAGTTTGTGAGATATTCTAATAACATTAATCAAAGGTCAAAGTTAAAACACTTATGACATTTATTCACAATTTTGATCGTAGCTTTCTAAATATAAAGAATTTTTGAATGGATTTTATTTCACTAGAAACTAGAGTGACATAGCTTTTTAATTATAGGTCATTTGTCCAATTTAGATTTAGATTGATAAAATTATGTCTGATAAAATTTAAGCTTTAATATATACGACAAGAAAAGGAGCAAGCAAATTTGAATTTGATGCATGAAATTTGAATGTTCTTCTACCAAATCTGAATTTACTCAAGAAAATTGAATTTGATGCAATAAATTCAAATTTTCTTGCATCAAATTTGAATCTCCTCATTTCCTTGTCTCATCTTAAAGCTTAACCATGGATTTATTATTGTAAATTGGAATTTGTATCAACAAATTCTAATTCATGCATGATATATTCCAACCTTTACACAAAATTTGAATTTCATTGTGTCTTACTCAAACACTCTATTACACTCTATTTTCAACATACTAAACAGAACAATTTTTTATTAGATGTAACTTTCTCAATTTAAATTCAAATTGAGTAAATAACTTCATTGAAAATCTCTCTGATTCTAGTTTTAAAATAATGATCGAAATAGTGAGTAAAGGTTAGAAACGTTTTTCTCACCAGATTTTGAGCTAAATTTGAAAAATCATATCTATTTCATGTGTAGACATTTTTTTTTATTGAGGTAGATGTTATTAAAAATCTTATTGAGTCTATGTTTATATATAACAAATTTCCCTTGAAAAATATTTATAGATTGTGAGATATTGTAATAAGATTCATCAAAGGTCGTATCTAAAATGTTTCTGACGTTGGGTTCACTATTTTATTCATGGCTTTAAAAATGTAAATATTTTTTGAATGGGTCTTATTTCATTAGACATTATACTCAAAGAACTTTCCAATGATAGGTCATTTGTCCAATTTGAATTCAAATTGAGAAAGTTATGTTCAATGAAATTTAAGATATGACAAGAAAATGAGTAAGCATCAAATTTGAATTCTATCATTTATAGCAAAGGAAAGGCTATAGTCACCAACCCAGCAACATTGAACACATTGTCACTATTAATGAGTTGGGAAACACAATAATCTTATTCCTCTATAGTTCACTCATAGTTCAGTAACATTGAACATATCATGTAACATCTTAATTTTATTCTAAGGATTTAAATATTTGAAAATTGAAAAAAAAGAGGTTCTAAACTGTTATTTTCTCCATTTTAAATAGGGTTTTTAACTTCAGTTTATCCAGTACTTTCTTTTATTGTCCCCCTCGTCTTTTTCTTCTCTTCTCCCTCTCTCTCCATGTTCATTCGGTCGAAGTGTCGCTGTGTCACTCACTTCTTTCTTTATCATTACAGATCATTTTGGTAAGTAAAACTACTCCTAATTACAAAACTTTCTTCATGAAAGTTGTTTTACTTAGTTAGATATATCTAATGAATAGTTCAAGTCTTTTTTATCATGTTTAACATTTTTGACGAATCAAATTTCTTTTTATAATCATGGTCGCCTTTTCAAAAGATTATACTAAGATTATTTCAATTTTGGTATTAGAGCATAAGATTCTATAATCTGTGTTGCATTACATGTAGTGGCAATATATAAGGTTTACACATATCTTTCCTTGTTAGTTGTAGTTGTTCATTTTGTGTTGCGGTGCTTATCTTTTATAGTGGCTTGTATTCTTAAGTGGGGATAGATGGTAAGGTCTGGAAGGATTGATCCTACTGAAAATCGAACATCACCATCACTTGAATAATCTCAACATCAAAGTGGAGAGACTCCTTTAACGCAAATGAGAGAGATGAGGATTACCATAGAAGACGAATATATAAGAAAATTTGAAGAAAACAAAACTAGAAAGAAAGAAGAGGATGCAAACTACAATAATGGAAGCCCTAACCGAAATGGGCATGAGGTTATGAACGTTGGAAACCCAGGGAGCTGGACTAGTCATGATGGTGTAAGTACCAAAAAGGATGAGTAGAGACACACTCAGGGACGATGCTATGCTCATATGAGGCCTATCGAAGGAGTTGGTAAGAGGGTTGATCAGAACTCAGGAAGCTCACAAAGGGATAGTAGTGAGAGCTAAAAAGAACTTATATGACAGGGTTACTTACAAAGAAAGCAAACCTAGAAGAGCCATAAGAGCTGGAAATAATCTGCACAATGGGGTTACTTTCAGAGGAAGCAGCTTAAGAAGAGCCATGCTGGGGGAAGTCAGAACCCCTAGCATTATTTTTCTTTGTCCTAATCTAGTACTAGTGGACCCTACCAGAAATGTGAAAATGTACATTTAGGACAATACTGAGAGTGTTATCGATGCTATAAGTTAGGGCACATCGTCTGCAACTGCCCAAAGGCTAGGTAGATCTCTCAGAGCAATCATTCCACTATTTTAGAACATGTCCTTAGGATGACACAAGAGGAGGCCAAGGAATCCCCTAATATGATTAAAGGTACAGCTCACCCTAAGGACATGATATCTTTATCTTGTTTGATTCGGGTGCTATACATTCTTTTTTACATGTTGAGTGTACTAAAAGTTTAATTTACATATGATTGATTTGTTCTGTTTGCTGCTTAAGGGCATCGGTGTAATTACGGGCATGGATTAGTTGTTAGATAGTGATGTCATTCTCGATTGTAAGAGATTTGTGACTTCTTCCTTTTGTACTATGTCTATTGAGATTATTATAGGTTCCACACTATGTTTGCCTACTCAAATAAATAAGTGTAAGTGTATTTAAAGAAGTCGCCAAGGAGTATGGCATTCTTCTCTATTAGCAGGGACAAGGAGATTATTATTGAATAGACTAAGGTGAAAGGATTTATTTAACTGAGTGTTATATCACAGGGTTCACTGGTACTATTAGTAAGAAAGGACGACTACAACAGATGATTGTGTATTGACAATCGCAATTTGAAAAATGGCCAAATGAATATTTGAATGGATTTATGGATGTAATTTCTAATGTAAGTATTCTCCTAAGGCATGAGGTAGAGTCCTCTATTGAGTTGGGGGAAGGAATAGAGCATATTTGAAAGGCTCTCTATGAAATGTCACCAGTCAAGTTGGAAAAGTTGAAAAAGGAGATTGGGGATCTACTTAAAAAAAAAAAAAAGTTTAGCATACCTAGTGTTCCTCCTCATAGTTCATAGTTGTTGTCAAGAAGAAAGATAATAGCTTGAGGCTGTGTATGGATTACTATAGTATCCTAATATTCAATTATAATGAATATAGTGGTATTTCAAATTTTAGATTTGTGTGAACATTAAGGGTTATTATTCTTGATTAAGGTTAACTAACGATTAGCGATATTAAGAATGATAATTTGAAGTTATATATTTCAATATTTAGAGCAATCTTGGAATGTGAAAATTTTAATGGATTTAAATTAGTTACTTGGCTTATATAACATGTTTAGTCAATTTAATTTTGTTGTGATTTAGGTTTTTGGTGATTTGGAGTTAGGGTTTGTTGTTAGAAGAGGAGTTTTAATAAAGATTGGTAATATGATATTTTGAGATAAAGTTTAAGGATTGGTTTATGTTGGTTTGACTGAATATTTTAGGATTCGGTATGTTGGATGTTAATAGTTCTAAATGTAAAATTGGGGGTTGTTATGAGTGGTTATTATTCAAGGTTGATTGATGGGTTTAATGGACTATTTAAGTAGAGGAAATAATTATTATACTTTTTGATTAAGGAATTAAAATTGATTTGACAGTCAAATATTTGGAGTTGTTGTGGATTGTGAGATGTGAGGACTCGAGCTTGCATTAATAGTGTTTTTCTTAAAGATTTAGAAATACCGTCCTTATGGTACCCAATTTGAGACCTATAGTGATCATAAAAGTCTATAGTATCAAGTAGACTAGAAAAGTTGATCAACGACAACATAGATAGATAGAATTTCTTAAAGACTATGACTTTAAATTTAAGCATCACCTAGTCACTGATGTATTAAGTAGGAAGACAGTGCATGTGTTCCATATGAGCTTAGAGGAGTACTACTATTTGGAGGGATTGAGAGATCTCTAGGTGGTGCCTGAGACATTAGTTACTTTTGCAGTTAATTTTGGGTGACTATGAATTCTTTAGGGAGTTGAATGCAACACAAATGGAAGATGACTAATTATTGAGTATTAGAGAGGCATTGGGAAATGGGGGCGTGCCAGACTATAACATTGGGGAAGAAGGAATCTTAAAATTCAAAAAGAGAATTTTCATCCATAATAATGATGAGATTAAGAAGACCATTTTCTGAAAGAGGCTTTATATAGGAAAAAGTGTAGATCTCCACTTTGTTGGATTGAATTAAGTGAAAGAACAGTTATTGGCCCAAATCTAGTGAACATCACTACCCAAAAGATTGAGGTAATTAAACAAAAGTTATTGATGGCCCAAAGTCAACAAAAGAGTTATGTGGATCATCGGAGAATACCTTTAGAGTTTGAAGTGGGTGATCAGGTGTTTTTGAATGTTTCCCCTATCACAAGTGTCAGTGGATCCATCAAAACCAAGAAGCTTACACCCTGATTCATGTGCCCTTACGAGATTTTAGAGCGGATTGGACCTGTTGCATACCAACTTGTGCTGTTGCCACATCCCTCTAGTTTACACAAGATGTTATTGAGCCCGAAGAGGTCTAGTTATTAGAAAATTTGACCTATCAAGTGAAACCACAACGGATTTTAGATATTAAGGACAAACAATTATGAAACAAGACCATCCGCTTTGTTAAAGTCTTTTTGGAAAGGCATGAGTCCCAGTGATGCCACTTGGGAGATTGAGGAGCGGATGCGTCGTAAGTACCCTTACTTGATTCCTTAGTAAACAACTTGAGTTGCTTTTATTTTTTATTTTTGTGTATGGTCATTTGAATTTTGAGGACAAATTCCTTAGGTGAGAAGAGTTGTAACATCTTAATTTTATTCCAAAGAATTAAATATTTGAAAATTAAAAAAAAAAGGGGTTTCAAACTGTTATCTTCTCTGCTTTAAATGCTCTCTCCTTGTTCGTTTAGTCACAGCGTTGCTCTCTCACTCACTTCTTTCTTCATTGTTACAAATCATTTTGAGAAGTAAAACTACTCCTAATTATAAAACTTTCTTCATGAAATTTGTTCTATTCAGTTAGATCTATCTAATGATTAGTCCAAGTCTTTTCTATCATGGTCAACATTTCTGACAAATCAAATTTTTTTATAACTATGGTAGCTTTTTCAAAGATTGTACTAAGATTATTTTCTTCCATGGTTAGTAATATTAAATTTTGAGTTTAAAAAAGGTTAATAACAGGTTGGAGATAACTATTGCTACATGTTAGCTCTAAGTTTCCTTGTTTTTCAAGCATTGAACATGGTAAATGATCATGTTACTTCATCTATAAAATGTACATTCATTGTTCAGTGGTTTAATTTAGAGAGTATTTAGGTATGTTTCATCTCCTTTCTTACTTCAACTGTACAATTTTTGTGCCCCACCTAGTTCTTCCTCTTCTCCTCCATCGTTTTTATCATTTGTCTCTTCCCCTTTTTATGGGTAAATTTGTCTTTAAATTTTCTTAGCATGGTGCCAAAAATGGTGGGAAGTGATCTTCTCTTGTACAAAAGAAAATTTCCCACCGCCGAAAAATGCCTTCCAGGAAAATTGTGCTGCCAAACGTATCCCACTAATGAAAAAACAGGATTTTTCTTTTCCTTCTCAAGATTTTCAGCATACCAAACGAGGCCATAGAGTTGCTCAAAAACTACGTCACTCAAATTTACAACCCTCCACTAATTAACATAAAAAGCCCATATAACTAACATTAAAAGTCTTGTATGTAGCAGCGCTTGTTGCCTTGAACGCCTCAAATTTTATCCACTTGTTGAATTTGAATTTTAAAGGAACATAAACGAGTTTTTTTGAAGATTTTTTTTAATAGGTGTGTAATCATTAGATCAATAATGATGTCATAGTTAATATCATGACGCCAACCTCATAAAAATATCAATTTGTTTTATAGTTGAAAATATATTTAAATCCTTATATGATTAATTTCTAAATAAAATTGGCAACAAAAAATTGTGTGACAAGCAATGTAATGACCAAACTTAGTGATAAAATTTTTTGCTGCTAATACTAAAGTTATTTACGAGACAGGACGGGACCAGGACAAAATAGGGATGAGTATTTGGTTTTTCAGTTTGGATTTCAGTGATAACTGAATTAAATAAATAATTGAATAGAGTGAATTTTAAACATCGAACTGAAACCGATTAACCAAATTAACTAAAACTGAATTAACTGAACCGATTAACCAAAATATATAAATATAAAAAGTGATTTTAAATTAAAAATAATAATAAAACACAATTACAACTATTAATTAATAAATATTTCATCATTTAATGTGATTTGTTATAGTAATATTTATTATAACCATATTTATTGAATATAAATATATTTAAAGAGTTCACATATACCCACACATATATTTATTATAATAATATTTATTAAATATAAATATATTTATTAAATATATATTTATTTTTGTTTTCTGGTTATAACTGAATATTTTTTCCTACTAACTAAACCTAACATCGAAACCAAATATTTAAAAAATAAAAACCGAATATGTAATCGAAAACCGAAATAACCGAACCAAAAAACCGAAATTGAAATCAAGCCAATAAATCAAATTTTACATAGAAGATATACACCAAATATAAACTCATCAAGTTTTTCATCAATCCCTTGCAACTAATCGCCTCCCTCTGTTTTATATATAGGAGTCGTGTGATGTTCATTACTAGAAAATTTTGTGACGAACATGTTAGTGATTCACGCCAAATGTCATCTTATTTTTGTAAAACCTTAATATTCAGTGACATAAATTCATTGCTAACTTCACTCACTAAAACTTAGTGTCAGACTAGTGAGATTTTTTAAATATAAAAAATTAGTAAAAATGTCAATATTTTTTTGAAAAATAAAAATTCATAACACATCGAGAGAATGACATAAAAAAGATCATACGAATTGCCAAAATAAATTTTCAACTATAATTAAATTTTTCTTTTATTATGAAATAAAAAAATTAGTATATAAATAATAATGTAAATTTACATATGCTGCCCTTAACCGTTAAGCAATAATTCACGTGATTTTTCCTCTTTAACGCTCCCTTGAAGACAGAGCACTCATTTTCTCCTAAAGCACTTCCCCAAGCATTTGTAACCACAAACCATTGAAGTTCTTGTGAAAGCTCTGTTGAAACCAATCCAAAATCTCCGTATAAAGTTCCCTTGGATTCTCCTCCCATACCATTTTTAACATAGCAGAGCTATCAATCAACCTGCCTTTCAACTTGCTCAAGAGATTTACAACCCTTTTCTGACAAAATGCTTCTTTCTTTAAAATGCTTCCAGGAGAAGCTGCCATATATTTTCGCACAGATTTTAGACACGGGCACACCTGACCATCAAGCAAAGCATAGGCAAATACTTGCATCCTGAAATCATCATCAATAACTGGGAATTGACATTTTGGAAGCTCCCAACAAAAACGCCCAAAGATTGGATTGACCCAGCATTTTACTTGGTCAGTCTGGCGATCATAGAAAGGCATGGGTTTCGTTAGGGGTTTAGAGAACTGACATGAAGATTTGGCATGTTCAACAAGCCAATCTGACTTCACCTTAGTAACTCCATGCATGTATGGTCTTTTTGTATATAATAATTCATTATAGACCAAAAAATCAGGGGCTGTAACAGAAACTGATGACCTGCGATGAAGGAAGACCATTTCTTCATGCATGCATGCTTGATACCGAACACCAGTAACTCTTTTGCTGCCATCTGAGGTCCTAGAAGACGCAGTAATTTGTTTGGCAACCCTGTCTACCCAACCAGCACAGATAGCTTCACAGATGAGCCGTTCCTCATCCAGCAAAAGAGGATATTTTTCACAAGATACTTGCCAGGCACGTTCTGCGTCCTCCAAAGTTCCATGAATCCATGAGTATTCCTGTTCAGAGCCATTAACAGTACTTTGATAGAAGACAAGTTCAAGTAGTTGTTGCCTAAGCTTGGACATCTCCTCCATGGTTTTAAGGTGCAATGCATTTTCATCACAAAATTCTACAGGCTTCTCTGAATGTTCAAAACAGTGCAAAGCATAGGCTATTGTCAGCGCATCGCTAGAATTAACACGAAATTTTTCATAAGCAGCTTTTGCATTTTCTTTTAGTTTCTTTCTCCTCAATTTTTCTTCCTTGTCAATGACTTTCACACCGTCCAGCATGCTAGATTTCTCGTGCATCTCCGTGTCCCCTTTACCATCATTTCCTTCAAAGTGCATAAAGAAAGGATTTGATAGGCTCAATGCTGCAGCAGCTGCGGCAGCATATGCCAAGAGTAGATTTGGTCGTTTGCAATTATACTTGCTCCTTGCCAATCTAATAACTGTAAGAAGCATTCTGGAGTGACGAGGAGTCAAGGGATAAAGGGCCATGACTTTCCCCAATGGTGTGAGTTCATCCTTGTTATCAAGTGCTTCAAGAGACTGCAGGCAGTTCTGCGCTTCAACCAGTGCAGCACCACTAGGAGGAGTAGGAAATGGGAAGTCTTTAACCTGGATAAGAAGCGACAAGTTGAATAAAAACAAAAATTAAAAACAAAAAATATATATAAAAAATCTGAAATTAAGATACATCAAACATAGTTGACAGCAAGTTGACAGCAAAGTAGATAAATCGCACATACAATCACAAGGTAACTGAAAAGCCATATACATTTTGCAATGGGTTGTAAAACTAATTAGAAGCAACACCAAGGCCACTAGTGACAGTTAATTCTTAGGGCCAAATACAATCTTGTTATTAATTTATGTAGTGGAGACCCTTTCTGTGAAAAGCATCTTAACATTTCATCCAGTCCAATAGACAAAGTCAAGTTATTGCAAAAGGATGTAAAAATCAAGAATTATTCTCATCACAATCAAGACTCTTGGTAATGACCATCCTGCCCCTACTTTCAATTAACAAGGACCATTTCAGTTGATTCCAACTAAATAGGTGTTACCAACAAAACCAGTTATAAATTATTTGGTCAAATATATACGTGCATTATTGATGATACAGAAATATAAAGCAAAAGATATTATCAAATATGGACAAGCAGATAGAGTTGAAGAAACTCAGAGTGAAGAAAGCACATCTTAAGCCTACCTTCTTAATAAGCATAGATTTTAACAGAAGAACCACACTATGAATGGGTACTTTAGAAACTTCGGCAAGAGAGAAGTCAGGAAGTATATTATTAAAGACTGCAGAAGAATAAAGACGATAACAGTGGCCAGGTCCAGTTCTTCCCGCTCTTCCTGCACGCTGAGCAGCAGATGCCTTACTTATCCATTGAACTTCATAGGTTGCCATGCCATTATAAGAGTTATAATTCTTCACTTTTTCCCTCCCAGTATCCACCACATACTTTATCCCTGGGATTGTTAAGGAGGTTTCAGCAACATTTGTGGCAACCACAACAAGACGCTCTCCCTCCTTGATTTCTCCAAATACGCGAAGTTGAGCAGCTGCAGGAAGCATGGCATAAAGTGGTAGAACAAAAAGTGAACCTGGAGAGTCTTCTCTAGCCCTCTTCTCCTTATAAATTTTTGATTGATCTAAAGCCCCTTCCTTATTCACCAAAAGAGTCTGCTCCCTACCAGAATTGGAGTTTGATTGTGCTTTACTTGACAACGCTTCAAAGGCTGCCTTTAACGAAGCACATTTCCCTTGATCTCCTAAGACATTCACAAAATCATCATTGTTCTCTAAATGTTCAAGATTATCATCTACATCAAATTCCAAATCGCTGTCAGTTTCTGAATTATATGAAAAATCTGATTCATCCCCATATGCATCCTGCTCATCTTCATCATAAGCACTAAAACTAACAGTTTGTTGGGTGGCCAAATTCCCATGGATCTCATATGCTTCGTCTATCTCCTTCATATCTACTTCCTCAGCAAAATTTGTTCCAGGTGTCACAGTGCCCTGATTATCTACGGATGCCTTCAAAATTAATTCCCTTGAAACATTGCGTAACTTCCTGCACAAGTCCTCTACTTCTCTTTGCCCAGTGACAAAGACAAGTATGCCACCGGGTGGAAGTCTCTTGTGAATCGCCAAGACCTTTTTGTATGCTTGCCCAATATAATCAACAATCTCTGTCTTCTTTGAAAAGTGTATTGTTACAGGAAACTGTCTCGTAGGAACTTCTATAACAGGGGGTGGTGTACGAAATAACCTTTTAGAAGTGAAATCTTCAACTCTCAAAGTGGCACTCATCAGCACAAGCTTTAATGGAAAAATCATATCATTAGGGTCTATGCTTGCTCCTGAGAGCATCCTCTTTTGCTGGTTTATGTATTCCTGTAATTTGGCAAGATCATTATATATAGAACAAGAAGATAAAAGAGCAACCACAAACATTCATTTGTAAACGAAGAACTAGCATATCCACCTCTTGCCGAAACACAATAACACGTGACAGCATCCCGATCAAAATATCTGTGTTCAAGCTCCTCTCATGAGCCTCGTCAAGAATTATAACAGAGTAACGCCTTAACCACAAATCATTCTGTAGCAGAAAAATTTTCCATTACACCTCATATGATTGAGTTGCATTATAGCATAATAATTTCATAATGCATTGTGGATCACCATCACAGCAATGATAAGCAAACTAACCACAACCAATAGTCACCAAAAACCTGTCCAGGCCATGGGATATGCTCAGATGTGTTTTTTCCCCCATTTTCTTTATATTTAATGTTAATAAACAAAATCAACCAAAAACAAAAGAAATAGTAGTAATTAATAATAATAACCATAGAATGTGGTGACTCTAACAACCAACATAATATGCCAATATGAATTATGACAAGTTAAAACCTGTGGATGGTAAAGGTATCCATTCTAAGGTGCCATGACACGCTTCATGTTGATAAGACGCTCATGCTCACATAATGACACTATTAAGTCATTTCTTCATTTGGAAGGATGTATTATGGAGTTTCCTAATGCCAGGAAGTATTAACATCTTGTGATCCTCAAAATAAAAGTTTTTGTTGCCTTACCAACCATTTTTCCCTAATTCTATGAAGGCACTATAATTTTACAGGACAATAGCCCATCATATAGGTAGAATACAAAGCAAAAGCATGTAAGTTACTAAGAAAACTATTTTATGGCATGCATATAAAATGCATTAATGAAAAAACTGAGCGTACAAAAGAAATAATAATCAGGTAAAATAGAACCTGAATTTCACGTAGTAAAATTCCATCAGTCATGAATTTGATGGAACAATTATCACCAATTTTCTTGTCATATCTAACTTGAAAGCCAACCTCCTTTCCGAGATGAAGGCCAAGCTCATATGCCACACGCTTTGATGTTGCAAGAACAGCAACTCGACGTGGTTGAGTAACACCTATAATACCATTGTGAACTTTTGACTTGCTTGAACCATAACCAGCTTCATAAAGAAACTGAAATCATGAAAGAATACAAAAAATACAAACATATCATGATTATGATGTTCTCTCAAAGATTAAGTTTCAAAACCTAAAAGATATCACCATCATATAACAATAAAGGTACTCACTTGAGGAACTTGTGTTGTTTTACCACATCCAGTTTCTCCGCATATAATAACACAAGAATGATATTTTATGGCTTCCATAATCTCTTGCTCCATCATGACTATTGGAAGATCCTTTCTTTTGTCTTGAACCTCGGTTGGTCTATGTACATGCACAACAGTAGGGACAGTTGAAGCAGAGGAGTCATTAAGGATGCTAAGTTCATTGAGATTGCTTTTAGAGAGTTCAGATGTCCCATCCTGTCCCAAGTTTCAAATACCATTAAATTAAGTTACAGATAGAAAAGTCATAGGTCATCTCACTTGTAAGGAAAACACTTGGAAATGACATTACGACATACTAACAAACTAATTAGTGAACAATGTATAGGTGTACTTTAGTGCAAAGCCATCTCCATATTAAAAGATAAACATTAGCAGATAATTTGTGCAAATATGTGATAATTTTCTCCAACTGACAATGATTCAACTGCCCGCGCTAAAAGATGGATAATGCAGTTCGTAAATGGATCAATGCATGTTAAGATAGATGAAATAAACATAGCCATCTATTCATCCAAATGCACCATCTACACACCTCAACGACGAGCATACACCATACCTTGGAGTCGGCAACAAGAGGTTCATTATTTTCAAAAGATTTATCGCCACAAGCTAGTTCCTTAGAGGACCCCAAAGAAGGAGGTTCACACCCAAGTTCTCTTTCAAATCCAACTGGTTGAATTTGGTCATTTTCCTCAACTTCCTGTGTCATATGAATTTCATCTTTCTCATGTTCAATTCTATGTCGAACATCCGTAATCCTGTACAGATCATGATTATCCGTAACCTCCAAGCCTTCTTTTAATAAGCAGACAGCTCTCCTCCGTCTCTCTAGCACAGTTTCCATCTACATTGCGTGAGAACATTAAATAAATAAAGGGCCCAAACACCTTTTTTAATTTACAACATTCAGGGATTAAAATTATCTTTCTTTTGTTTTTTTTTAATTATCCTAACCTGATTCATATTCCGTGCAGACTGCAAAAGAGGATATGCATACTCTGGAATCTTGTATCTGCTGCAATAGATAAAAAAGTTCCAGAGTGTGTAAGCAACTTCGTGGCACACAAATTGTAATTTCTATTTCTTTCAAGTAAAATTTCGTCACTTATCCAAAAGAAAAAAGAAATAAAGAAAATAAAGGTTAACATACCTTAATGTCTCAATGCTTCTTTTCAGCAGAAGTTCTTTCTCCTTTTCCTCCTTCAAAAATCAAGGAAAATCAGGTTATATCGAAAGCAGAAGAGAATAAAGACCATGTCATTGTTATTTTTACACAAACCTGTAGCTTCTTCATCTTCCTTTTCTGAGATTTGTCCAACTTATGTTTCTTATTTGAATTGATTTCTCCATGTACCTAAAGAAAAGGGGGAAAAAAAAATCTGCATTTATCAAGGATACAAATATGAAACAAATTGTATGCATAATCATCTTGCCATTCACACCTGATCCATGCCTTTTCTTTTCTTCCCTCTTTTGGCCGGCAACAGTAATGTATTACTATCATCACCACCATCTCCTAAACTGATAAAATATGAGTGTTAAAGGGTTGCCAAAAAAGGGTTAATTCTTGACAATACAGTCATTTTGCCTGGTCTCTTGTTTTCATTACAAAAAAAAAATTCGGAAAGAGAAGAAAAAACGAGCACAAGTCCTGTCATACAAAAACGGGGAAAAAAACCAATGGAAGAATTTCACCCACCTTAGAGATCCATTCTGAGAATTGAACTCAATATTGCCTCTTATATTTTCCACACGAACTTCCATTTTGCTCTTATTAGAAAATAATGCTGCTCTACTCAAAGTTTCAGACAGTAACAGTCATTGGCTGAAGCTGCAGCTATAAAGCAAACTTTGATATAAAGATTTTTAAATATCGACGCACAGCTAAAGATCCAAAGAGTCAGAGAAGAACAAATATAAGGTTACATTATGAGGCGACGACGATGGGAAGATAAAGCCTGCTCTTTCGTGTTGGAACAAAAGCCCCGATGGCACAAAATCTTACTTTACCTTTTACTTTCAAAAATCATGCATAAATCAATCTCTAATTTATGAACTGGAGAGACTGAGGATCAACAAAGACGATTACAAGTGGTGAGAATCTGAGAGAGAGAAATGGAGAATGAACTGACCCGAAACAGCAAGAAGCCAGAAGATGAAGATACGTACGAAGAAACCAGACTTCTGTCACACCGCTGATAATAGCCGCTGAGGTCGCGGAGCCGACAAAGATGCTAGAAGAAAGGCTAAAGGAGCCGGAGGTAGAACTGGGAAGAGGGGCACGGCGAGTCGACCATGGGGAGAGGCGAGATATCGTGATGGAGAAGCTCACTGCAGGGAAGGGGATCGGACGCACGGCCGCACGCTGGGGGGCTGAATGCCGAGTGATTTGTTTGTGACTCTGTATGAGGGAGCGCGGGGGCTGTATTCCTGAGGTTTTCCGCTGCCCTCCTCTACCCAAAACACTGCCGTTTTGGGTGCAAAATGAGGGGCCTGATTGCCCCTTTTTTTTGTGTGGGTATTTTGAAGTATTTTTTGTTTAAGTACTCCTTCGGTCTTTATTATAAGACCCCATTTGATTTTTTATTTGGTCCTAATTATAAGACCCCAATCCATTTTGTCTCTTATATTTATGCATTTTTTTCCAAGATAATCCTTCTAATAATGATAGTTTTAGCCAATATACTTAATTAGCAAGGATATTTTAGGAATAACAACACTTATTTATTATAAATAACTAACTTAACTTACTTCCTTAATCTCCTCAAATAAGTCAATTGGGTCTTATAATTAGGACCGGAGGAGTAGCATTTACTGTCCTAAAATAATTATTAGTACACTTAATAAATTAAAATAATTAAAATATTTTTTAGAAGCACTTCTAAAGTAATTTTTTTAGACTCAGTATTTTAAAATATTTTTTTAGTAGCACCCAGTATCCTATAATAATTTTTGATACATTTAGTACTCTAAAATAATTTTGGTACACTCAGCGAGCGATAACATTTCTTTCAGGAGCGTCTTGTATGGTAATTAAAAAAAAAAAACTCAGTGCCTTAAAATATTTTCTCAGTAGTATCTAGTATCTTACAATAATTTTTGATACACTTAAAACCGTAAAATATTTTTTTAAGAGCACTCAGTATTTTAAAATAATTTTTAACATGTTTAGTGGTGCACTTAGTACACTAAAATTTTTTCATGAGCATCTAATATTATAGTATAATTTTTTATTACACCTGGTATTATAAAATATTCTTTTAGTGACATCCAATATCATAAAAATAGTTTTTACCTTGAAAGTGTTTTGGAAGTAGCATCAATGTCCCGATTTAGGGTGCTTGTTGCTACTAAGAAATATATTGAAGATATTAGATGTTACTGAAAAAAATATATTTTATAATATTAAATGTACCAAAAATTATCTTAGGATATTGAATGTATCAAAAATTATTATAAGACACTAGTTGTTATTGGAAAAATATTTTTAGATACTGAGTCTAGAAAAATTATTTTAGAATGCAAAGTGCTTCTAAAAAGTATTTTAATGCGTTAAGTATACCAAAAATTATTTTAGCATATTAGATGCTATTTAATAAAATAGTTCAAAATACCCAAAAAAAAAGAAGAAGAAGAAGAAGAAGCAATTAGCCCTCCTCATTTTGGACCCAAAACGGCAGTGTTTTGGGTAGGGGAGAGTAGCAGGTGGGACTTGACAGTGGAGAGTAGCCAGTTTTAAAGGAATATTTAGATAAATAATCATTAATAATCAAATCGTGAAGGAACAAAAAAAAAGGGGGGGTCGGACACTAAACTAATAGGGATAGCAGTCCAAAAGTCAATGGATTAGATTCAAAATAATCATATTAAAATAATATAATTTAATTGAAAATAACATAATACAATAACATTAATAATCACTAATAATAAAATACAAAAAAACACAATAATAGTTTGATTGTAACGATAATAAAGTATAACAATATTAAGAATTTTTATCTTTACGATTCCTCAATAACTAAAATTAATAATTATTGATACCAAAATTATCATTAAAGTTTGTTCAAATCTATAACGATTGAGATATTATGAGTTAAATAAAGAAAAATAAAACATATAACAATATAATCGTTCAAACTCGTTTTCACCAGTTCCCTCTAATTTTTATTGGATTAATTGGACGGATACCGATTTCCTCCATGACTAGTTTAGCTTTTAAACCATACTAGACTACAAGCCAGTTGATCAGTTTTCTGGTTAAAGTGGCTGGTTCAATCTAATTATTTTTCTATGCAAATCATACTGGTTCAAATTTAAATAAAATAAACTAAAGTAAAATAACAAGTTTAAATAGGTCAGTCTGGGGTCCTCTAGGGCCTACCCATTTAATTTTCAGCACTATAGGCCAATTTTTTTAAACCTAACAGAAGTTCGACCCTCTATTTAAACTTGCTTAACAGGCAACACGACGGGCTCAACGCTTTTTCTTGGTTCTAGAAGGAGTAGAATGTCGGACATGTAAATGGGATGGATAAAGCATAACACAGGTAACTGCGAACGGGTTGCAAGAATAACCTAACCCGCCCAACTCGTGTTAACATGTACGGAAAATGGGCTTGGCTGTTCACCTTTTTTTTTTTTTTTATAACAGAAAATAAGAATAAAAATTATGGTTAATATGCATATAAGACTCTAAAGTATTTTTCACGATACATCTAACACTCTAAAGTTGTTGATAGGACACCTAGTACTTTGATGTATTTTTTTTCAAATGCATCCAACATCTTAAAATATTTTTTAATGCAATATCACACTTAGCAATTTAGGGTGCTGGATGTATATGGAAAAAATACTTTAGGGTGTTATAGGCACCTAAAAATTCCTTCAAAGTACTAAATGCATCACAAAAATTTTTTAGGTTGCTTGATACACCTAGAAAAAAAATTTTAGGATGCTAAATGCATCTTAAACCTTAAATATACAAACATATTATTTTATGTTATTTTCAATTGCTCATATGTATATAGCGAAGTATTTGTAATTTTTCCTCTTATTTAACTTGCTTTTAAATCTCTCTAGTTTCTTTAATCGTTTATTTTATAATAAAGTTTATATCATTAATAATTTTTTTTGAGTAATACTGAAAATCGTGCTCAACCAGACATCAAGCTAGTACAAAGACTATCTTTCTTTGTTAAGATCACCCCTCTCAAGAAAGGAAGAGATTGATCAAATAAATAAAAGCTAGCTTCCATATCATGAAAAGCTTTAGCCAACATGTCAGCTGATGAGGTATTGTTCTTCCTATCACTATGCATCATAAGAACCTACCTATAATTAATAATTTAATCCCCATATATTTCATCCTTTCTCCTATTCTTTTAGGGTAGGAAAAAATGAGAAAAGAGAAAATAGAAAGAAGAGAAAACTAGAGAGAAAATGTTATCACTCCTTCTATTTGGATAAATGAGAGAAAATAGGAATGAAAGAAAATAACCAAATATCATCTAAAATACTCTTATATTTAAAAATATATCATGTTTAAATCGAAGTAAATACCATAATAAAAAAAATACTAGTATCATCAAATAATTTTAAACCAAATTTATTATATGTTACTACATTCTAAAAGAAAGATGCTATTTTTAAAGATAAAAAATTGAGAAAATAATTTTTAAAATTAATATGATAAAAAGAAATAAATGAATTATAAATTATTCAACATTATTAATAAAGGCTAAAAATAAAATATAAAAAATGAAAGACGGAGGACATGAAGGAAAAATGATTTTTTTCCCTCATTTTTCCTTCACATGTGGAGAAAAAAGTTGGAGAGAAAATAGGGTATAGGACCTATCTCATTTTTTTCCAATTTTTCTTGCCTCTCAGTCTTTCTCCGCCACTGAAACAAAGAAAAACTTTTTTCTCTCTAATTTTCTTTCTTTTCCCATTTTGTCTGCGTCCAAACATGGGATAAGTCCCAAATACGAGTTGGGATGTTGCATACGAGTTGGGATGTTGCAAATGAACATAGCTGAGTGAGTAAACAAATACCCATAGACAAACAATGTGCATAGAAGCTCTTGATATACCGCCCGTTTGGATCAGCATTCTATGGGCCAGAAGTAGCTTATTTTTAGCACAAGCCCGTTTCACTTTATACGTCTTCATACGTTTTCATATAGAAATCTGAGGGGCATCTGACTTTGGGACTAAAATGAATTTTAATTTTAATTTATTTTATCCATTCAAATTATGTTTCATTTTATATTTGCAATACTTTTTTATGATTCTCTAATGTTTTAAAATATATTTCAGTCATGAAATTTCATTTCTTCATATTAAAATAATTTAAATTTATTGTATTATGTAAATTTATTTTTTTAATAACTTATCATTATTTTATAACACTCATACTGATTTGGGTAATTGTACAAATTAAACTTAGCAATTGAAATTTATTGTATTATGTGAAATTCATTTTTTAAATTATTTTCCATTGTCTAATAAAACTCATATCTATTTTGGTAATTATACAAACTAAACTTATTTTTACTCAATCATAATCCAAATACCTTTTTACCCGGTCTAACTTCTATAAACTAACTTTTACAAAATTTAATCTAAACACAATTTACATCACCCAATTTAACTTTTATTTGATTTTACTTTTTCAAAAGTCAAATTGATAATAAGCTACTTTTCTAATCACTAATCCAAACATACCCATAATCGGATACTTAGCCGTAAATAAATAGCAACATAGGGAAAGCCTGAGTTTCACTTTGAAAGCAAGAGTAAACATATATCCACTATTCACTTATGTAAACTCACTAACTTGTGTTCTTCAAGTTTTCTAAAAAGCACAATAAACTGCTAGTGATGGATACTCTAGATGTAACATCTAAGCTTTTAGACCTAGAAGCACCAGAAATAGTCTGAATTGGATAGGTTACTAAACCTCTTTTGAGCAGTTTTAGGAACTAAACTGCAAAGTAAAAGTTTTTAGAGGCTCAAGTATAATCAAGACTAGAGGCTCCAGTAAAGTCTTAAGAGCCTAGAAAGAGAAAAAAGAGTAGATACAGGCCAAAGGTTAAATTAGAAACCTCAAAGAGAGGATTGTATGAAGTTAAGTCCAAGCAAGGACTAAACTGTAAATTCAGAAAGTTATGAACACCAGGAGTAAAAATGAAAGAGTATACAGAGAATTCTAAGAAAATCCCAGAAAATGGGAAATAATATTCTAAGGCTCTTTTGTGAAGAGAAAAGATGAAAATACCCCTGCAGTAGCTTAAATGGAATTTATGAGGTTATGGCCAGTAAAAAGTATACCGTTTGAGGTAATTATTTAAAATAGCAAGAGACCTCAAAAATATATATAAAAATGAGATTAAATGGTTGAAAGGTTGTACTAATTTATAAAATTAGTCCCGTAACCAAAAAGCCAGTGGAATGGCTTTAATAAATTAAAAAGCCGGTTGTGCTGATAAAAGGGTATTTTAGTAAATGAATTTTTATGCAAGGTTTAAAGGAAATGTTATGGCCTAAGAAAATTCATAGATATTCTCTAGAATTAAAGAAAATTTATGGAGTAGACAGAAGAATTTTTTGACTCCAGAAAGCCATAAAGAAAGCCGAAGAAACGTGGGCCAAGTAAATTCAGAGGAAACTTAAGGATTAAGTTTTGATCCAACGGTTAGGATCTAATCTTCCTTCTCCTCCATCACATTTGTGACACTTGTCACCTTCTAGAAGGATGAGGTAAGGATGATGCAAGAAGATGATGCAATGATGATGTAAAAGTTAACTTAAAAGTTCTAAAATTGCCCTTACCCTTTCTATTAGTCACCAAGGGCATTTTAGTCCATTCAAACCAAATTTTTGGCTATAAATAGGCACTTCCTCCCCTCACATTTCGGCCAAGCAAGGAACTATAGGGGAAACTCTACTACTCTTGCATTTAGAAAGAGAAAGAGCTATTTCTAGTGAGAGAAAGTCCACCTAAGTTCAAGAAATTATCAAGGTATGTGATGGTTGTAGCATCTGATTTGATGCCTATTTTGAGTAAGTTACTCTTTGTATCTAATTCTGAAATTTGGCATGATTAAAGTACACTCTGTAAGATTTAAATCCATGGGTAGAACACTTTATTTCGATATGTGTATGATTTATGGTGATTTTTCAAATTTAGGGTTTGAAATCTGGAAACAGTGTTTAACCTTTAGAAGAGTGTCGAATTTCATACAATTATCGTACTGTTCAGCATAGGATTGGTTCCTGAAAGTATTTTTCCTTTAAATTAACTTAAGGAGCTTTCAGTGAGATTTGGAACCACTCAATTTTGATTTTTCTATAATTAATTCTGAATTTTCAAATTTGAACAAAAATTCTGAAATTGCTGCGTGAACAGTACCCGTGAAGCAAAATTTTCAGATTTGATCTTCTTAAATCTAAGGCCATCTAAAGTGGTCCTAATTGACAAGAAATAGATCTTAAAGATGGAAAATTATGAGATTTATGTTAGAAAAGCTAGAAAGAAAACCCTAAGACCAGGAGAAAGGGCTGAGGTTCAAGAGAGCTATTCTTGAACATTATGTAATCTAGTGGTTCTAATAGATTGTATGATCATTGTGACTATGTTTAAGACCTTTGGAACATCCAAGAGGATGTTTGGTGATGTTAACCAAATGCCCACATGGTTGAAAAGTCAAGGGAGTCAAAGGAAAAGTAAGAGGAAAGCTTGAGGTGCAAGGTAGTGAACTTACCTATTATCATTGCTTGATGTTGTATGCTTGTGTGTTGCTGTACATGATGTTTGAATGTTGTTGTGACATGTATTGGCTTCTGTAAATGCTATTGATGATGAGTAGATTACATCTCTATGGCCATGCATCAAGAAGCTAGCTTTAAGCATGCTAATATGTCACTAACTAATAAGAGAACAAGCAAGTTGCATGTAGTGCATTAGCATCCATCTAGCATTATTAATATGGTATTGTTTGCTACTAAGATTCCCCGAATCTCACCCCCTTCCTAACCAACCATTTAGGTCAATCATCAATGGGCAGTAATGGCATGAGAAGCAAGGAGAAGAAAGTGGAGAATTGTTCATGTTAATGAATGATATTATTATTCAAGGTGTAATTCTCTTATTATGTAATTTATGTTGTGGATGCCAATGATGCCATGTATTTAATTATAATATTTATGGTATGAATGAAAGTATATGAGAATGAACGGGAAAGAGTAAGCACATGTTATGTGTGTCAAAGAAATAAAAAGAATTAAAGTAAAGAGATGTTAAGAGATAAAACGTTGGTCCTGGAGTAGTGAGTTTGTAGCTCCAGTTTGACTTATCAAACGAATGAGTTAAATCATGAGATTTGGCAGACTCATAGTGCATGTCCCAAGCTTTAAAATAAGAGCTAGATCACCTCAATTGGATGTGTACACAAGGAGATACAAATTTCTAAATTTGAGGCACAGAATCTGGAAGTTCTAGATTTTTACGAAATAAATAGTAATATTTATTGATTAAACTGTATAAATTGGGCAAAGATAAGTCTAATTGGATATTTTTTTCCTAAAAGAGTATCGAAATAGCTTTCCGTAGAATTTTAGAACACCTCAATGCAATTTTTATGGAATTAGTTATGAATTTCTGAAGTTAAACCTGTAATCTGGAAATTAAACAGTAAATAGTAACTCGGATAATTATGTTGAAATTTTAAATCCACATGCTTTTGTCATGATCTGCTTGAACCATAACGCTTACGAATACATGCTCTGAGGAGTTAAAGGGAGGACGTTTTACTAGAATCAACAAAAAAGAGAAACACAATAAACGAATAAGATTTTGACTGAAGCAAAAACACCTTCCAAAACATGAATACAAATAGTCAAATACGAGTAGTCATTTGCTAAATTTAAAATTTCAATTCCAACAGCTATTTCTAGGTGAATGTTACACTCAAAACATCTTCAATATTCTTTACTATAAAAGAAAACAATAAGAATTTGATAAATAGCAAAATAATTTTTCAAGGCAATTTAAATAAATGAATGAGCCTTAATAGACAAATAAGATTTTTGAATATTTATTTGAATACTTCATAGTATCCGTGTATCAGTTCACAGAACAAAAAGGATTACTATAAGACTTTGAACAAAGTAAAGGAATTGCCTACAAGTCAAATAGGTTGATGTCCAGATGATCAACCAAAATTAGGATAAAACAACAGTAAATGAATAGGGCTTAGTGAACATCAGCTATCACAATGGTAGGCGAATATAGCATATTAGTCGTTTACTCAAGTTTATAACTTCCAAACCATTTCAAATCAAGTTCTTCCCACGTGAAATAAAATTTTAACAGATCATTTAGTATGAAATCACGAAAGATCAAAGGGAAATGGTTGAGTTATTTGCAAAAGCTATCATTACAAGTAAAGATACTAAGGGGGTGTTTGGATAGAAACCAAACCATAGTTTCAGAAGTGTTTTTACGGATTACGAAGTAAATATGTGGAGGAGGTTACCTCGTTTTACAGAAAAGTGCTTCTGAAACTACGGTTTTGAGAATGCCAAACACCCCCTAAATCTAAAACTATTAAGTGCATTCTTCACTTGTAAAGACATCTCCAAGATCAATATAAGTCCTATTAAAAACAATCTTTAAAATTTTGTTGTCATCAAAATGATCAATATACTGTGGGAAAGTCCAACAGTAACAATTGATGCTGAACCGCAAGGAATCTAGTTAAGGTAACTGAACCCATCTGGGGTTAAGGACAATAATGGGCAAGGAGTTCGAAGCTCAAGTGTGAAGACCCTCTAGCTTTTGATTAAGTGAAGGCTGAAGGCTAGGGTTCAAAGGTCAACCGGATCCAGTCTGGTTTGAGGAATAAACTGGCCAAGGATCAAACCGCTTAAAAACCGGTCAGAGCAGTACAAACCAGTGCATTACTCGGTTTAAATTTTCACTTTGAAAAACACCCAAAACAACGTCATTTAATTTTAAAAAAAAGGAAAGTTGAATTGAAGACTGCTGGCCCGCAAATATGAAATCTCATTCCCTTCCCATCCCAGTTTGAGCATTCGCTTCTTGTTCCCTCCTCTAAATCCCTAGCGTCTACATTTTGCTTCTGTCAGCCTCAATCGAAGGTAAAAGGCACAGTGGTCTGCCCTCAAAATCTAAAATCCCATTTCATCGTGGTCTGCCTCCACATCCTGCTCGTATCTCAATCTCCTCCTTCAATCCTTGGTATCGACAAGTAGTGCTTTGCAGCAAACTAGGAAATCATCTTCACAGTCCATCGTGCTTCAAGGTGAAGCTCTACTTTCTCCTTCGGTAAGATACAAATCATCTCTGATCTCTTGGAGCTCGGAGTGGAATTTTTTTAAATTTTTCTTTAATGGAAATCACCTCTGCCTTTATTGTTTCTTAAATGAGATCCTTGTTTCTGTCTCTTTTCTTTTTCTTGTCAGGAATACTAATTTAATAACAAATATGCCTTAGTGGGGACGAAGTATTATGCTTCAGATTGTTTTTCACTCCTTGGTAGTGATACTATGCTTCACATTTAAGAAAGCTAACCATTCTGGTTTTTTTGTTTTGAGCTCAGAGTTCACCTCTAAAAATCGTGTAGGGTCTAGTACTGATATAATGATGTCGCTTCAATATTTAAGTTTAGTTAAATTAATATTTTGAGTCTTATCATCAGTAGCAGTGCTAGATTTTAGATATAAACTGTATAAGTTGAAATAAATATGTGTATTTAACTATTTATGTGGGGAATAAAACGTGTATTATCATGAGTAGCGGTGATGATTGTTGAATTTTGATATTATGAATTAAATTTCTATTATTTTAATATGGCCAGTTCGACCCTGGTTCGACCTTGATCTGACTAATAACCCTGACCTACTATTTTGACCGGTTCAATTCCTGGTCCTATTTTTTGTTCATTGGCTCCCGCTACTTTGGTGGGGATAGATATTCAACTTTTTAAAGGAAAATCAAGCCTTGCGTTGTATTCCTTTCCCTCTTCTTTGAATCAAACGCCTGTCGCCAATAGAAAATCCTAATTTTCCATTTCTGTTATGCAACACGTAACTTGTTATTACTTTTAGAGGGTATTCATAACTACTATGAACCACTATGCCAGATTTCTAACCTGAGACAGATAAGGTAAAATTTTCTTCTCCTCTTTTTTTTTCCCATTTCAAAACATAAATCACATGAAAATCCCAATGCAGGAGTTGAACTTGTAAACAACATCAGAATTTGCTATTTAAGAAATTCAGAGCTTTCAAAAATCTCAACTAGTGATTCACAACCGAACCCTGTCCTTACATAGATTAAGGGAATGTTTGGATAAAACCAAACCATGATTCAGAAAATAGCTTCTGGAGAATAGATTTTGGAGAGAATAAATTTTGTGAAAAAGTGATTCTGAGAAGTGAGAGTGTTTGAATAGTTGTTATCAGAAACAGTTTTTATTTATACAAATTACTAAAAAAGACATAAGTTAATATGATAATTACATAAAAGATAGATTTTATGATATATTTTAATTTGAAAGAATAAAATTGTTAATAATATATTTTTTACTAATATAATTAATAATACATAAGATAATATAATTAATAAATAGTTAATATGTGTATATATTTATAAGATATAAGATTAAATATGTTTATAAAAAAATAATAGAGGGATGTTAAAGTCATATTATTGTTGAGATCTACTCTTATAGACACAATTATACTCTCCAATTTGAGCCAGAAGTATAATGAATTCACTTCTCCTGAAAACATGGTTTTGGGCTCCAAAACCATGATTTTGGCCCAAACCATGTTTTCGAATTATTTCTCCAAAATTGATGCTGTTTGGGTGACATCCCATCCAAACTATGGTTTTAGGGGGCAACCAAACAGGCCCTAAGAGACCTAAAGCAACTTTTCACTAACAAGTCTTCACCCACAGCTAATAACAAAGGAACACAAAGTTAGTACTTATAATATAGATATGTGTGTGTCTCAATTGATGGCACTTAATTATGCCAAGCAAAGTACAACCCTCCTTATAAAGGATACAAAATTATATTTACACAAAACAAATAATGCTTACTTGCTCTCATAACTTTTATAGAATCATAGATAATTATCAAAATATTCTACTATAAAAGTACAACACTAAGCAGGCATCCGTGCTCTTCAAACCAACCCGTCTTCACCTCTTACTATTTTCTTCCCTTTTGAGCTGCTTGCTGTCAAGATGGGATTCCAAGAAATCTCCACAGTAATAATTTTCATTAAACAAATGTGTAAATTACACAAAGCCCGCAAAACAAGCTATTGGAACATAACCTTTTAAGCTAATACATGTAAAGCATTTAAGTGCAATACAGGTAGAGAAGCTTATTAAAAATGAATGCGCATGTGACATGGCAAATTAATACTGCCCCATATCTATCAACTACACATGATTACAACTAAATAATCCATATAAGGAATTAAAAATTACATGCATGTTCTCATGTTTTAAAATAGCAACATGGCACAAATAGATATATATCAATCATACACAAGTGTAAGGTAGGAAAGAACTACTACCTGAACCTCTTGCTTCCAAATCAAACCTTACTTTAATTTCTTCCAAATCCAACCGGATTTATCAACATGCAACATACATTTCTTCCTATTCCTTACTTTCTTTTGCTACCAGAACCTTCATCGTTCCACAACACTCAAACCACGCAAAGAATAGAGAAAACAAGATTAGGAGAGTGATCAAGGGACTCACCTTCACTGAAAATCACTCTTGCAGGCAACAAAAGCTCCGACGATCCCTCACTCGCTGACAGCTCTTCCTTCGACTTCCCTTATTCTTTCTTGATTTCCTCCTTGTTTTCAGATGATAAATGAGGTGAGGAGGAGAGTTTCTGAAGATTAAAAAGAGGGTGGCACGTTTGATGGGTGTGATGGAGTGAAAAGTCCATCTTGCGCCTTCTTTCCTTTCTCCTAATTTTATCCCTTTTTTATTACTCTGAAATTATAAAGTAAATCCAAAGATTAACTCATAATATTTTATATGTATTTTTCTTATCTAATAGCTTCCTTGACCCGTAAGATAATTTCCATAAAAATTTCGGGTGAAAAATCACTTCATAATTATTTTTCTTAAATTTTCCCAAAAAAAAAGCTATTAATTTTAAAAATTAATTCTTATTCCATTTTAAGAATTTTATGCCTCAAATAATTTCTTTAACAGTTAAAATAATTTTTATAAGATTTCCAAATTAATTAGAAAGCTCTAAGTATTTTTCTTAGAATTTTCTAAGAAACTAACCCATTTTTGCTCTAAAAATATCTTTAAAATTATTTAAGCCACTTTTTGGGAACAAACTTTTTCAAAATATTTATAAGTCCGCAAAATAAATATTCCATAATTTTTCCAATTTATTTAGGCTCTAAATAATTTTTTAATAAATTTTCTCTTTTCTACATATCCTAAGTTAGAAAACTTGAGTGTTACACGTTGCAAGACTTTTCTTGAACCAAACAGGTCCTAAGAGTTTACTTTTATTTAAATATATTTTAAATTTAAATAATTAAAATTAAATCTGTCAACATTCATAGTTTATCACACTGAAGAAAGAAAATTTTATTAAAATCCATATATAAGTCACTAATCATCATCAAATCCAAAAATAAATTAACACTAATTTAAAAGTAGTTAACATAATTTTGTAAGTTAGAAGCATAAAAATAATAAACTCGGTTAGTGAATTCATGAATTTACCTTCAGTTTAAAACTAAATCGACACGATTTTGTAGCTTAGAAGCATAAAAATGCTAAATAGAGATAATCAAGTTGCGAGTTGGATAACAATGATATATGCCCCTAAATGGGTGGGAATAAAGTAAACGTTCATGTTTAACAATAGAAAATAAATACCCTCTCCACGCCTAATTCCAAGAGTAAGACGTTTTTAGTTATTACTATCATAGCCATCACTAGATCTAGATTCAAACTTTCAGTAACTGTAAAAATAATAACAAAAAAGAAATATCTGGCAACAAATTACAGCTAATCTAGAACGTATTTGCCAAGTTTTTATTGCAGTATAGTTAACTGCTATGTAATAAATGGAAATCATTTATTAATTTCTACCTCTACTTGAAATTTTTATAGTTAATACCTAACCTTCTATATCCTGTTAGAGTCATTCTAATGCCTATGAATCACTAAATGCTAGGTTTCCGACCTAAAAAAAAAGGATAATTATTTGGGAAATCCCAAAAAAAGTCATTGGAATATGGGAAATGCCAGATTGGGTCTTTAAATTTCAAAAATGACAGAATGGGTCATTGACCCAATCTATCATTTGTGAAATTCAGGCGAATTGACAATTTTGCCCTCATTTATTCATCCACTATAATGATTCAAGGAATCACTATAAGAGTTTAGGTGTTACCTAGATTCGTGTAGCGAATAACTACTCACTTTTTCATAGTCAGGTGTCTTGTTATTAACTACAACTAATTATGTAATAACTAGAACAATGTAAGCATTACCTAGATTTGTGTAGAGAATAATTACTCATTTTTTCATAGTTAGGTATCTTATTATTAATTACAACAAATCTTGTAATCACTAGAACAGAATAAGCGTTACCTAGATTTGTTTAGAGAATAACTACTCACTTTTACTTAGGGGCAAAAATGTCAATTTGCCTGAATTTCACAAATGACAGATTGGGTCAATGACCCATTCTGTCATTTTCGAAATTTAAAGACTCAATCTGGGATTTGGTATATTCCAGGGGCTTTTTCTGGGATTTACCCTAATTATTTTTTTCAAAACATAAATCATTTGAAAACAGAATCCTAATGCAGAAACTGAACTTGAAAGTACATTGAAATCCAATAATTTAATAACTTAACCTTTCAGATTATCAAGTGACTGATTCACAGCAGACTCTGTCATATCATATATTTGTTTCACCTCAACAGACTTTGCCCTATTATATATCTATTTCACCTGTAAAGATTCCAAACCATCCAATTCTATAATATTATATTATATTGTAACAGCCCTCTCAGTCAATGGCTCTTGCCTACAATGCTTGCCTTTTTATGGAGGAGCTAAAATTATATTTACATAAAACAAGTAGCAGTTACTTGCTCATATAATTTATACAGAAATATAGATAAATAAATACTAAAATATTCTACTATAAACATGGTATTTAAAACCGGACCGGACCGGCCGGGTTAGACTGATAACCGGTGACCCGGCCACTTGTCCGGTCCAGTCGATAGAAAAGCTCGACAGGCACCTGAACGCTTGAACCAGAATGACCCGTCATAAACCGGCCTGGACCGAAAGCAACTCAGTTAACCCGCTGGATTATGCGGGTTAATCGGGTTATTTCTTTTGAAGCATTTAGGCGCTGTGAAAGATCAGAGATTCAGATGGTGAGAGAGGTTGAAGAAGAAAGAGAAGAGCGACGGAAATCGTGATAGCTAAAGAAGAAAAGAGACCTGTGATTGAGGAGATTTTTTTTACTACAGTTGATGGGAGATAGTAGAGGTTGAAGAAGAAAGGAGGCGACGAACGTCCATGGATCTGGAACTCGAAATTTTTTCACCCCTACCGACTGAGAGGAACATGCAACATCCTTTTTTCCTTTCGCTGTCGAATACGCCTGAGGAACAAGTACAAGAAAATGGAAGTGGAAGTCCTCCAGGTCAAAAGCGGCGCCCCTGCGGCCTCGCTTCTCACATCTCAATCTTCCTATACATAATAGATTAGGTTTGAAAAAAAGAATACGACAAAACTATCATTTAATTCCCTAACTTTTATCTACACTAGTGTGCCCAAGAAAATAAATAAATTGAAAAAATAGAAATAATCCATTATTGTCTTTCATCATCAATTTTTAATTAAACTCCAAAAAAATTACCCAAAATAAAATAATATCCTAAAGCGAAAATTCATTTAAATAATAAAACAAAATATAAGCTAAAGACGCTCAATTAACTACAATTGATCACTAAAAAGACCAATAGAAAAGGATAGAAATATATAAAATATGATTTATCAATAAAAATTGGATAATTAAAGAGCATAATTGCAGAAAATTTAATTTTTAAGCACATTTCCAATTTAATTAAAAATATTTATAAACAACTATGAATATTTTTAATTGACTTATAGTATTTTAATAATTAACGGTCTGACCCCGGGTTAATTCCGGTCTGACCCACTAACCCTTGAACTACTATTTTGACCGGTTCAGTGACCGGTCCGGTTTTCACTACCTTGACTATAAGAATACAATACTAAGCAGGCATTCCTACTCTTTAGTCTAACCCACCTTCGCCTCTTAATACCTCTTTTTCTTTAGAGCTACTTGCCTTTATTGTACATCATAAAAAGGAGGATGAGATTTCGAAGAATCCCCGTAGTAGTAATTTTTCATGAAAAAACTGTGTAGATTACATAAATATACAAAACAAGCCAATGAAACACAACCTTGCAAGCTAATGCATATAAAGTATTTATGTGCAAATGACAGATAGAAAAGTTGAATAAATAAATGTACAAGTAATTGGTAGATAATGCCCCATATCTATCAACTAAATATGATCATGGTTAAATAATCCATGGTAGGAATTAGTGATTATATATTCTTATGCTTTAAAATAGCAATATGACATAAACAGATATGCAATGATTATACACAAGCGTAAAGTAGAAAAGAAGTACTACTTAGTGTGCTTCCCTCCTAATCAAGCTTTACAAATTTCTTCTTCTTTTGCTTTCTTCATAGGCTTACTTGGTCCTACTATGATTCATAAATTAAATAACTCTCTTTAAATCCCAAATCTTTTTTAATCTCTATCCTTACATATTAATTAATGATCCTCGACAATTTTTCTTATTCAAACTATACTCTGGGTTTTCTCCCTTATCTTAATCCATACAGTTACTTTACTTAGTAACTGATCGTCTTGGTTGAAAGTTTTATTTTAGTTATTACATTTAAGGACGATGCCTCGTTTCTTTCCATGCTGCGCTCCACTTCATCAAGTGGTTGGTGGTCATGGAAAAATAATATATATACATTCAATCAATATCCAATTCCCATACATATAAGTATATATATTTTCCATAACTAATTGAACATCATACGTAGTCTCTTTAATCTTAGCTTTCTGTAAACCAATACGTAGCTTCACTTTTTTGGCCTCCAAACAGCCACTAAATTTAATCCTAACGTCCATCATTCCATCTCTATAGCTCCCCATTATATCTATTTTGTAACTACTAGTTTATTCCCTTATATTTCCATCTCTTAATTTCATGAAAATCACTTTTCATAAAATTTATTCGTTTCTAACTTCATTCTTAATCCTCTTTCACAACCTTGCAACAATAATATCAAAACACCTTTAAGCCATAACTTTGAAATCTTATATCAAGCTAGCTTTAATTGAAACGTCTAGCTAACATTTTAAAAACTTCACACTTGAACCTCAACCAATCTTAACCTGAAAACTCAAAATCTCAAACTTCAAGCATTGTCCTTCGGCCAACTTCACACTCTCATTGCCATTAGTATAAAATTTTATGTAATCCATCTATTACTTCCCTATTCAACTCCTTACAACCATCTAAACAAAAAATGCCAAGCTTCAAGCATACTCTCGTAATCTGAAAAATTCCTCTATCTTTAAAACATACTCTAACCTTCGCATCTCAAACCTATAACAAAATTTAACTCTCTTTAAACATTGATTCATATTTCATAAGCATGAATCAACAACACCAAATCAATTTCACATCATCCTATCTTCTTCAACTTAATTCCAACAACTATATTTCTTCTGAAAATAAAATTTCAGATTCAGAACTCACAGATTAATTAACAAAATCAAATCAAACTCTTATTTCAATTCACTTTCCTAGATATTATCTAACTCCCAAAACCGCTCAATTAATCTTTCTCAATCTATAATTATTTTTCCAGCTTATCATTATCACTTAGACCATCCTCATTAATTTAAACTCTCGTTCCTCTAAGCTCTAAAGTGATTTAAGGTGTTTAATCTAGAACTTCCAGATTTCATTATACCTCCAATCAACGCACACATGTAACAAACATGTACAGATATATCAATTATTTTTAATCATCCCTTGCATTAAAACCCCAGGGCCAAACCTTCCCTACCCAGCAACAAATCAACAATCACCATAAATTTTGGGTGGAAAAGCAAGCATTATTCAAACTTTATATGCATATACACTCTTCCTCCTTATAGACTAGTGAACCCGACGCCAACACGAATCAAGACAGCAAGTTTTAGCTTCAGAAATCATCAAAAAGCAGAATCAAACAACATGCATCTTCATATCGAAGTGAATCACATCATCTCTTTCCTTTTCATTAGAACCCGACACCTAAACACCAACAAAATCCAAGCCATTTCGAAAGCTTTCATCAACCCTGTTTCAGCATTCAAAAATAGAGGAGAAGAGCAACAACCAACCACAAAACCAACATGCAAGGAAACCTACACATACATTTCGGAGTTCCCACTCCCACAGCTCCATGATTTCAAAGCTCAAATACCACAACCCACACATAGATTTCGGGCAGCAATGCGGAGGCAAAGAAAGGGACATGCAAGCTCAAAAACCAGCATCATACACTTCAATCTTGCCATAGGACACCAGCTCATCAAAACTCCTATCCTTTTCCTCACTTTCTCTCACTGCCCGTCTCTCCCTCTCTCCCTTCAAGCACGCGATAACCATGCATCAAACCAGAAAACGAAGACAGAAAGGGACTCATGAGGCTCACCTGAGTTAGAAACTCCGGTTGCATGCAAGATAATGATCTCCTATCACCTTCTCCGATCACTCCCTGACCTACGTCTTCCTCTCGTTTCCTCTGGTCTCTGTCCGTTTTAGAACTCGAGCAGCAGTGAAATGGAGAAGGGCAATGAATTCTAATGGTTATAAGGACGGAGCAACACATGTGGGCTGTGCAAATGAGACATTGGACCACTTTGCCCTTCATTATTCCTTATTTATTATTCCATCCTCCGGTTAAATTTCCTGAAATTAAAAAGTAAATTCAAAAATTAATCCATAGTATTTTATAGGGATTTTTATTATCCAATAGCTTCCTTGACTCTTAAAATAATTTTTATAAAAAATCCCAGGTCAAACACCATCTTCTAGCTACTTTCTTAAATTTCTCAAGAAAATAGCCATTGACTCCAGAAATTAATCCTTAACCCATTTTAAGGATTTTATGCCCCAAATAATTTCTTTACCACTTAAAATAATTTCCCTAAATTTTCCAAATTAATTAGAAAGCTCTAATTATTTTTCTTGGAAGTTTCTAAGAAATTGACCCAGTTTTTGCTCTAAAAATAGCTTTAAAATTATTAAGCCACTTTCTGGGAATAAAATTTTTTTCAAACTATTTTGAAGTCCTCAAAATGATCATATTCCATATTTTCCCCAATTTATTTAGGCTTTAAATAATTTTAAATAGACTTATTCTTTTCTATTTATTCTAAGCCATAAACTTCGAGATGTTACAAAATATAATTATATATTACGCCATATTAGCATCTCCCAGCGTCCTACGACAATTCCATCATAGGGAGATATGGATTTGAAACTTCATAATTCTTGGGTTTAGTTAATAAAATGAAAATGTCCACCAGCATATGTAATCCCACCTAAAGAACTTGCCTTTTTTTTTATTAAAAAAAAGTACAATTTTATTTAAAACATAAGTAACAAAGATACAAAAAAAAATATTGGACTTCTACAAAATCATATGTGAATACATAATATTTTTTTCTAGTTTAATCCAATGCGAAATGTTAAAATAATTATGATAAGTTTTCTTTTGTCTGTGATTTTCCTATGATCTTCATCTATTCCTCTCTGGATTGCATTGTTAATGCCATAGGATTTGCTACGTACAACAAATAAATGCAGTTTGCGAGAGTAGCACGTAATTATGTTCAGATATATAATATTGTGTTTCAAGGAGGTAATATGTTTTTAATACGAAGGTAAGACAATATTCTTGCTTCTCTGTCCTTTCTCTACGCATTAATTATTTTAGATTTTATCGGCAACTTCAAAAGCTGTTTGCTGCAAATATGACAAATTAAGAGGGATTTTTACAAGTTTAGAGTGATTCATATATATTTTCAGAAGTAGAAATAAATGATAGCCATCATATACTTTTCAATTAAGTATTTGGCCACTAAAGTTAAATTGCAATTGATCTATTTAGTTATTAAAATTAAATATAGTTTCTAATTAAACGCCACAAAATTTTCAAATTTTTAGCCAAATTAAAAACATGGAAAGAAAATTTTGAGACACTTGCCAAAAGTCTTGAAATAGTCACTACGCAAAAGTTAGATAATTAGCGACAAAGTAATGATATAAACTATGTTGGGAGTCAAGCCTCGGAACAGATAAACTATGTTAATAACATTAAAATCCAGTTACTATATAGTTGAAGTCACAATGTGTTGAGAGCTTAATAAATTATTTTCTGTATATTATCCTTCAACATATGCCTAACCGTGTCTGGTTCCCCATTTCTAATCTTCCTCCTCCTCTCCTCTCTCGGGGCTACATTACATGCCGTCGTCATTTTCTAAAACCATAGGGTTTGATCATAGACAATTGGGAATACTCTCAGCTGCTTCAGACCTCTGATGACTTCCAACAATGTCAACATCATCAACAACAGAAATGAATTTGTTGCAGTAATGGTTCTGCAATTCATAGTTGCTGGCACCTCAGTTTGTCTTTTTTGTTAGTATCATAGTCGCCCATGTGTCTCTTCTCTTGTTCCCCCTATTTTCCAGTAAGCAAGCATGTTATTCCGACCACCGAAAAGTAGCATTCATGAAGTGGCATGATAGAAATATTTGATAAATTATTGAGTCAATATGATAATGTAGAAGGATTTCAACTCTCTCACTAATTTTTAAAGATGGTGTTGAGAAGAAAAGTGAGAATTTGAAGAACAAACCATTAGTCGCTTTAGATTCATTTTAAAAATTAACTGAATTAATACAATACAATGCACAATCGGGTTGTATTCACTTTGGGAAGCCTCTAAAAAGAAATCTTAAGTAACTAAGTATACAAAAGATAAAGAATTGACTTGGAAAAAGATTGAGTTTAAAAATTAATTTTACTTTACTAACTATTAAAGGTGCAATGGAATAAATCTAAGCTACTATTTTTTTTTTGTATTTTCTTTATGAATGAAAATGAATGGGATGGATAAGCTAAAATGTATGAGATAAATGCTTCTTAGAAATGGATAATGACCATCCTTGTTCAAAATATTTTGGGAGTTAAAAACAATACACCAAGTCTTAATGAAAAACCCCAAAACACTGTTTGGGTTTAGTAATTATAATTAGTGATTACTCCTACCACTGTAATTAGTAAGCACCTTTTAAATTTCTATTTAAAACCACTTAGTGCGCAACTGTGATTAAATCAAATATTTCTTCCTCTTAAAGAATAAATGCTCAAATGAGGGCACTCAAAAGCAAGCTCAAATCCATTGTATCATCCACAGTAACATATGAAAGGAAATACAAGAACATAACATTTAACATTTAAGCTATATAATTCAATCACAATCGCAAGTGATCAATTCAACAGAGATAATCAACAAAAATCTCAGTCTCTAACATTATACAGCACCATTCTACGGCCAGAGAATCCAAATTTAGATAAGAGAACATGAATTGAGTTGAATTAACTCCCCTGTTAGCTTCTGGAACTCTAGCCACTGCTCCATCTCCAAGAGGCAATGAACTCAGCTACTCATGGAACCCGATGCAGATACAACTCGTGTGAAGCACCAAGCAGCCATACAAGTTGAGGTGAAGGGACGGATTCAGGTGACATAGGAAGGAGGCCGAGAGAGTTAATGAAGACGATGCTGAATTGAATGGAATGGAATGGTGGTGATGGATTTTAACGGCCATGGAATAAATGGTGATGGTGGTGGATTCGAATATTTGGATTCGAGGGGAGATGATGGAAGATGAAATCTGGAGGTGTGATTTCACCGTCGAGCTCCTCTGTTTCCTGGTCCTGGTCGGGCTGTGGCTACCTGTCTCTGGTCTCTGATTCTGTCACGCGAGAGAGAAGGAAGAAGACGAAGTCGATGATGATAGATGGATTTCGATGGATATGGAAGATGATGATTCGAAGTGAAGAAACAGAAGGTTGGGAGATGATCGCCGTCGAGCTTACTGGTCTGCCTCTGCCGTCACTCTCTCCTCCGTCTCCTTCTCGCCGTCTCTCTCTCTCTGCTACCAGGGAGAAGACGCGGAGGAAGAAGATGAGTGGCGAACGGAGAGAATGCCGGAGGTGTGATTGTGCTGTCACTCTCCCTGGACTTCTCGTTCTCTCCTCTGCCGTCAATGGTCTCCACTCTGTTTGCTCTCGCTGTCTACCCTTCAGTTCGATTGAAGATGATGAATCAGTGTTTTAGGCCAGGTGCTCCCCACCCCCCCTTTTTTAAAAAAAAATATTTTTTTAAATTATTTTAAATTATATTTTTCTTTTTTTAATTTTAATTTTAATTTTTAAATCTTTCAAAAACCTGCAACCAAAATTCAAGAATGAGGTAGCATTAATGTCTTTAAAGATCAATCAATCATAATTATGACAAATTTGCCCTTATTATTTACCAATTCAAGTTGAAGCATTCTAATATGAATTATACTTAATTAATGCAATTAAGGACCAATAATAATGACAAAAACCCACCAAAAATATATGAAAATGCGTGTAAATTATAGGTCTGTAAGAATGTTTTGTAAGAATGTTTGTAGGGAATAGGACGGAGCCATAATTTGAAAGCATTTCAATGAAATATAAAACCACATAGTATGATGAATTGTTCATAATAACTGAGGCGTATTTATAATTGTGCCAAAGGAAATGAACAATGTATTTCTTCTGTAAATTTCACATTTCAGGAAGTAGAAATAAATTAGTATTTTCATCGTTGCAGTACATAGGTGCAAGGTCAGCTGTAACTTTTGCCAGTAATTTCTTTTCTGTGTTTTATTTTCATAATATTTTAAAGAAAAAACCTAAAATGATGCCAAATAATATACAGACAATAAACTACATCACAATATATTTTTCATGATTTCAAATGTATGTTTAGAATCAAGTCTAGCAATTTTCTAGTAGGGGAAAAAAAGAATCAAGTCTAGCAATTTAAGGGCATGTATAACTAATATATATGATTAGTAAAGGTATTTTTAGAGAAAAATAACACAATTTATTGTAAATAACTAATTTAATTAATTTTCTTAATTTACTCAAATTAGTCAAATTAGCTCTTATATTAAGCTCTAGATGTATAATAAATTTGAATTGGCTCTTAAGTGGGATACGAATAAAAAATATTCATGTTTAATCATGAAACTTCTTTATTTGTATATATGTCATGTTCCTTAATTGTTAATGTGAAACCACATAGCACAATACCATATTGATAAACATTACGGGTATTTAAAATTATACCAGCTGGGAGCAAAGATAATGTATTTCCTATGCATATTTAACATTTTTAGAAGTTGCACATATCGATGAAAGATTAACTGTATTCTGTTTTCAGCTATTCTATTTTTCTTTTTTAATAATAATTTAAATTGTAAACCTAAAAATGGAAGGCAAACAAATTAATTATAAAGAAAAATATGTTTTTGAAAGTAAATTCATATATGAAGTTGGCAAAAAAAAAAAAAATTCATAATATGAAGTTTACAAAACAACAGGCTTATTTAAAATATTTCAAAATTTAAATAATGAATTAAATTATCAATATTCATTGTTTATCGTACTCAGCAAAAAGTTTGTAAGAAATTCATATATAGAGTCACTGATTATAATTAAATCTAAAGAATTTATCGAGTGAAATAAACTGACTAAATTTGGCATGAAAGAAATATTTGGTTAATTATTTTTCCGCAAATTTTCTGTTAAGGAAGTAGAAAATAAATGATTTCCACCATTACAGTTCACAGAGTACAAGGTGAGCTGTAACTTTTGCTAGCTATTTCTTTTCTGTTTTTATTTTTATACTTATTTAATTTAAAGTATAAACCTATAATTGATAAATATATAAACTCCTCCGGTTCTTAATATAAGACCATTTAACTAATTTGATTAGATTAA
>NW_021635914.1:0-39628 GCF_004799145.2 Neltuma alba | reverse complement strand
ATCTCATTCAACAAGATTGCAATTAGTGTTTGGAGATTCTGGCCAAATTAAAAAAATTTTTTTGTAGATCACAAATTAATAGTATGTTCAAAGCATAAAGATAGATGAATAAAGCTCAATAAGAAATATTCAAAATTCAAATCATAATCATAAATGAATATTAATGACGATGAGAAATCCCCATGAAGGAGAAAAGTGAAACATATCAGTACTTTGTTTTCTGAAATTTCTTTTTGCTTTTTTATAAAGTTTTCTTAAGTTTTCTTTCTATAATCTTCCCCCTCCTCCTAATTAATGGCCTTCTTTAAAACCTATAATAAAAAAAGAGGGTTAAATTACATTTAATCCTAGTGTCACTCAATATTTTAAAGTAATATCAGTACAATTTTGCTTTAAGGTGTTGGCAAAAAAAAAAAAAGCTTTTAAAGTATTTTCTCAATAGTACTAAGCTCCTAAAGTAATTTTAGGGCAATTTCAACTTTAAAATATTTTCTCAATATCAATAAGCATTCTAAACTATTTTTTTTTCTCTCTGTCCATTTTTCTCTTTTTTTCCCTTTATTATTTTATTAAAATATTAAATTATAGATTTTTTTTAACGTTTTCTCTTCTACTTTCTCACATGCTTTTCTTTCCATTTAAATAAAGGATTAAGTTTAATAACTGACTCTTTCAATATTGATTTATGTTAATCACTAAATCGTAAGTATATGCGAATCTTTGAATTCTTCCGTACGTAAATATATCAATTTAGTGAAACTTCAATCCTCGAAAATAATTAAACAATAATTGAATATGCTTGATTATTATAAAATTTATAAAATCTGAGTCATGAAAAAGAATACAATTTGAGTCATGAAATATAATACTCCTCTGGTCCTAATGTAGGACCTAGTTAGAGTTGATATTAGTCATACATATAAGACCTATTTCATATCTTTACCAATTTTTTTTTCAAATTGACCCTATTAATATTTCTCAATAATAGTCAAGTAGGAAAGTGATGAAGGTAATTAAGGAAGATGTTTTGGATCTTTAAAAAAAAACATATCATATTAACTAATTTAACTAATATTTTTAATATACTCAAATTAGTTAATTAAGTTTTATATTAAGGACCGGAGAAGTATTCTTTTTTCCTAACTCAGATTTTATAAATTTTATAACAAAATACACGTATCTTTGAGTTATTTTGAACATAAATTTATATTGTGCGATAATTTACTAAATATATAAGCTGGTGATAATTTCTTTTTTGGTTTTTTTTTTTTGGGCCCGAAGAGCAGGCGATAATTTTCCTCTATGCAGCGGAGGATTCTTGAAACAGGAAAAGTGACACACAAGCCCTAAGTTTAATCCCTAGAATGTTTTTTTTTTTTTGCCAACTTAATCCTTAGACTGTTAGCAAACGCGCTCTATACAATAAATTAAGGTTTTGATGGGTTTCTAGAAATTAAAATTTTCAAAAGAGGATGACGCAGATGATGATGAACAAGCTCATTAAGATCATTCAAATCATAATCTTAAATGCGTATGATTTATTAATGACAATGGTGATGGAGTAAGTGAAAACAGCTTCTTCTTCTTTTTTTGGGTAAGGAGGTGAAAACAGAGTTAACTAATGCTTCATGACTTTATATTCTTTAAATCTTTTTGTTTTCTCCACATTAAATGAGTATTAATGATAATGAGGGTTTATCAAGTCGGTGGAAAATGGAAAGAGAAACTTAATGCTTCAACACCCCCCACCTCTTCTTTCTTTTTTTTCCCCCGCCAATAGCCCTCTCCACCTTTTCTTTCTCCATAATATTTCATATTTGTCACTTATAATCTATGTCCTTCCTTAATACTTCTAATGATAAAAAAATCTGTAAGTTAAAAAAATTTAGGAATTTATTCAACATTAACATTTTCAGGGAGGACTTTATTTTATAATTTTTCCTATTTAAATGAGTGAAATTGTTATGATTTATCAACTTTGGTTACAATATTGAACTAACTTAAATTTTAGGGTGACTAATGCTTGAAAAAATACTTCAAGGATAAAAATATTCTTTAACTCAATAATAATAAACTCTTATTGTTTTTGGTCTGGACAAGAGATCAATAAGTTGAAGTTCACCCTTGTGTTCAGTACTAACATACTTCACTCGAAGAAATTTGCAATTTCAAAATTACTGGGTGTTAGCTCCTCAGCTAGGCTTGGTTTATCAGGTACGTGGTTGGACCCTGGTAGAGACAAATCACACCAATTTATAGCAAGTCATTGGTGCAATAGAAAGTAGAGAATGCTCCAG
The DNA here is from genome assembly GCF_004799145.2 of Neltuma alba. Classification (NCBI taxonomy): domain Eukaryota; kingdom Viridiplantae; phylum Streptophyta; class Magnoliopsida; order Fabales; family Fabaceae; genus Neltuma; species Neltuma alba. The sequence continues at coordinate 37,331 of NW_021635914.1, read as the reverse complement.
TCTCAAGCTCCGCGTCTCACTCAAGTTAAGTTAGTACTCGCTGCCTCTAACATTCATATTCTGTCATGCATCAAGTTAACCCTGCATATCTGTGATAAAATTGATGCCAAACATATTTATTTTTCCGGGGGTCTATGGCAGACAAAAATCAAATCCACTTATTAAATAAAAACTCCCTTTCCAAACCAATAAACGAGAGTGGGCTTAGTATTAAATCTATCAAATACATAGATCAAGCTCTTCTGGCCAAGTAAGCGTGGCACATCATCTCTTCAAAACCCCCTTCTTTGCTGGCAAGCACCTTGAAAGTCAAATATTTTTTATATGGGTCAACGACCCTGCATCAGGCGACCTTATAACTCTTCATGGATGTGGAAAGGAATCTTCGATAGTACTAACATCGTGGTGAACTAGTTGCAATGGAAGGTAGGTAATGGATACTCCATCCCCCTCAACCACCCTCTTCAGTGGTCTATGCAGCAGGATTCGACACCTGTTTTCAACCTTTTGCCAATGTTGGATCTCTTATTGCATGCCTCCTTTAATTGGTGTCCGTTCAACTGGAATAAATCTCTACTTTTCTACTAATATATTCACCCAATTTTGTTGCCACTATTTCAAAATTTCCGTTCCATTTTCTGGGAAAGATGATCAACTTTTTTAGACTGGTAACTCCAATGGTTCATACACTATTCAATCTGGCTAGAAGAAACTTTTTATATGTGATGCTTCAAGCTCTTAGATCTAAAGATTCTTTCTGGAAATTTATGTGGTCGCTTTCATTGCCTTACAGATATCTTCTTTTTCTTTGAGTAATGCTTTGCCAAGCTGTGGTATATTGCAAAAGCACCATCTACGAGCTTCCAATCTCTATTTGGATATGATGAGGAAGAATCGTTAGAGAAAATTGTTGTCTCTTGCCTCTATCTAGGGCAATTTTGGATGGATGTCTTTCCATCCGGCTTCCATGCAGTACCTTTTAGACTTCGAAGAATGACTCGAGCATTTACTCCCTGACCTATTCAAGGGTGGCCTCACATTTCAACTTCAAAGCATTATCACTCTCCTTAATTGCTTATGACACAAACGAAACTTGATTATGCATGAATGTACAATCTTATGTCTTGAGGTGCTAGTGCAGGAAATCCAAGGAAAATTAGGATTTTTACAACTTGCTTTTGAATCATCAATCAATTCACCAGTACCTAAGCTAGTACAAGAATTCAGTGTGATCTTGAGGTTCCTTTAACAAGCTGGTCGATACTTCTAGCTAAGAGGAAGAGGAACAGTCTGGTTGAATGTCTTATTTTATTCCCCAAGCATGGTCAAGCAGCCCAATTCCTAATTTGCCGCCATTCCAAGACTTCTCCTATTTCTTTGTCTTCGGTATCATTGCCCAATCTATAAGGACAATCCAAAACTTCAGCTTATGTTTACTAGGAAGAAAATTTCAAACCTTCATCAACACTTGGGAGGCTCCGGCAGTACCTTATAGAAGACATCACTAATCTTTATTCTTTCTTTAGTTTTATGTATTTTCAATCTATTAGCTTCTCCTTTTTTTTTCCTTCTATTTTTAATTATGTCTTTTGTCCTTTTGGTATTATAACTCTTTAACTTTCTACCTACTTTTTTTTTTTTGGGCCAAATTCTACCTACTTATTTGGGTAATGTCTTTTTGCCTTTACTTCCCAAAAAAAAAAGTCATCAATAAATAATAATTTTGTGTAATTTGAGATGGATGTGTATCAATGAGATTTGTCCATCTAGATTTTTGGACTCATATGTGTTGTGTGTATAAATACACACATACACATGTCTCTATACACACACACACTATATATATGTGTGTGTGGTGTATATATATATATGTATTGATAAGTATAGGTATTCTCTCACTTGAGGCAATCATATTTGAGCCACTATTAGGCAAAGGTCTGTTTAGTACAAAGGATTGGGAACTTGGAACTGGAATTAAGTCAAATTGTTTTGTTTGGTGATGAATTTAGGGGTTTTTGTCATGATAATGGGCTAAAATTACAGTAAATATATTTAAAAAATATAATAAAGGCAATTAAATGAAATAAATAATAAAAAGGGCTTATTTGTCTATTATTTTTATAATTTCTCTTTAATGGATTTATCTACGCAAATGAAAGGTACTTCTTGATTTTATGATACTCTAGAAAAGTTCGTAGGCTAATGCTAAACTTAAACAAATCCAAAAGCACAGGTATAGGGAGACCCATAAAGTTTAGGACTTAAGACTACAGTTAGGCTAACTTATAACATGAATAGGGCTCATTTATATCAACATATCACGTAAACTCTTCGATTGTGCTCTAAAAGCATCACTTAAGCTCAACTTGCAAGTCTTTCATGGCTCTATAGCTTAAAAAATGTGGCTCAAATTAATAAAGAGTACAGCAGTGATTTCAAAAGGCTACTTTCTCAACAAGTCGAGCAAGGTGCACATAGATTAATAAAGAAAATTTCTAAGAACACTAACATTTTAATTATATTAATTGTGCAGCCATTATATTTAATTAAACAAAAGATTCAATATCCTTCTATATCTCTTCTTTAATTAAATATAATGGCTAATCAACTTAAAGGAAATATCTCCTTTATATCCAACAACTAAATCCACCATATCATCGTCTTTTATCAAGATTTAGATTATTCAATTCATTATCTCTCCAGATCAAAGAAAGAAAATACAAAGATATTAAAAAAAAGATAAAGCAAGAAAGACGATGAAGAAGATGAAGATTCATTAAGATTAAAGATTAAGAATTCAAATTATATTACCTTTTATTTTTCACACCTCTACCCCTTTAGATTACCTAAAGGAAGATACTTCTAAGGCTATAAAAGGAAGGCCAAGATGTAGATGGAAGACATGCCACACACAACTGTCTTCTCTTTCTTCTTCTTCTCTCCTCTCAGCTATTGCCATTTGTGGCTCATTCCTCGATTCTTAAAGATAGATCTTATAGCTTGAGTTCTTATTCTTAATCAAGGAATTGTGGTTTGATTTTTCTCTTGTATGAATTTAATGATTTCCTAGAGTATAGGTTTTGAGATTTCATATTTTGAGATTTTGAGTATTCAACTGAACATTCATTGCAATCAAATTATCATGGTTCAATTTATATTTTATGATTTGATGTTCTTCATTCATATATCATCTTCCTCTTATAATTGATTTATGTTTTTCTGTAATAATATTGTTTGAGATGCATGGATTAGTTATATTTTGGATTAATCAATGGTTATTCTATTTTAGAGGACAAATTATGAAATTAAATTGAATTACATGCTAAGTGGTAATTTAATAATCATTTAAGTAGTAATTATAATTTAGAGTTATAATTATGAATTAAATAATTAGACTTAGACAATGTTTAAGGTTTATATTTAGATTTAGTTGAATCAACTTCATACCTATTTGAACTATGATAGCCACATATATTTCCTCAGGACGATTCATCATTATATCTATTTCTTTCTTTGTTTATATTTTTTTCGTTATTTTTGTTTTTTTGTAAAATAAAAATTTAAAAAATATTTCTTTTAATTCCTTTAGTTTCTTTAATTGAGTCTTTCATACTTAATTATCTTTTAAAACAAATTTAAATTGACTCCACGCACATAGAAAATATAACCTAGTTTGTGATGTTGTACTGCATTAATATAGTATTAGTCTGAGTACTTTATTGACGAGGTGCATAATTTGTTATACAAGATTGATGATAACCTGGGCCAAGACAATACCACGTAGGTGGGATTGGACAAGCTTACTTCTTGTGGGTTGATATCTCAGGACTCACCAGATTGCAACGAGAGTTACTCTTTATTGATGTGGAATCCGCCTTCCACTACTGCGTCTTTATCGTCTAGTCATAGCTTTTGATTTTGCTCCTCAGATTGGTTTCCGCGGCAATGGTATCCAATGTTACGTTGATCATGATTGGAGTTTGCCAAATCTAGCTTCATCGCCACTAGGGCTGTTCAATTTGTCCTATCTTAATCATCTCGTTCTCTTCTTGGTGAGTTCAGGATGGGACGGAACGAAATAAAAAAAAATTTCAAGACGGGACAAGTACGGACGGCATCGTCCCGTCTCGTCCTGGGTTTTTTTTAAAAAAACTATTTATTAATAATTATTATTAGATTATTAAACTTACTTATTAATAATAATTATTATTTTTATAGAGATTTTTAGTTCTTAAATTGTAGTATTATCTCAACAAAATCTCCTTTCTCAATAAAATAATTCATAAAGCTGGTATATAGTGTTTCTTTTATTGTTTTTTTTACAATATTTTTTTACACCTTTTTTATAATATATAATTGAGCTTTCTACATAATTTTTTTTATAATGTTTTTATCTTTAGAAGCCCAATAAAAAATAAACATTATAATATAAAAAATTCATATAAAAATTATAGTTTTTTTTTTTTTAAAAGGAAAACGAGATGTCCCAATCCCGACAAGACCGGGATAGAACCGGGATGGGATATAGGACAAACGTTCTGTTTTGTCCCTATTCATCGGAACGGGACCGGGTCAGGTCGGTCTCGATCACATGAACACCTTTACTGGCCACCCATCTCTTCTCTGTTGCCACTGCCAACGATTTGGGCGTCTTTAATTAGGCATCCTAACAACCTGGCTTCACCACAAGCTCAGTCGAAGGGAATGTTGACGTCCCTACCCAGGACGGCAGCGAAAGCAATAGAAGAAGGATATGAGAACGAGAGTAGTTTGAGGGGTAATGTGGTCTTCGGCAATGTTTGACTAATTTTTTGAAAAAATTAATATAAACATTCCTTTTAGGGAAAATTTTTTTAAAAAAGTTGACAGTTAAATTTCAAAACAATAATAGTTACTACACTCATAAAAAAAATGATTACACTCAAAAAGCAAAGGACAACATATTTTTATAGTAACTCCTATTTTGAAATTCAACAATCATTTTTTTAGAATTTTTCCTTCCCTTTATTAAAAGGCAATTTTAAAATCTTAATCTCGATTCCAATCTCCAGTCCAATCCCAATTCTAATCCTTCAAAATTCAATGCAATGCACCAAACAAGGCCTAAATATGGATATAGTAAGGATTTGAACATTGGTTGTCTATTTTATGGCACCTATATATGTGTGTCGGGTTTTGTACCCAAAAAAACAGAACAAGTCTAACAAGAGAAAATAGGTTGTAGGCCAGCCCAACATGTAGATGAAAACATGGTTTCACAGATTGATTAGGTGGGTGTAGGTCACGGGCCAGATAGTGGAACTGGGTTTTGGGGTCAAAACTTGGTGGGTTGGGCCTACTAGAAGCTAGACTATCACCAGCTCCTTTATTTTCTTTTTTTAAAAAAAAAATTGAAGAAATTCAATTTGTTTAAAAAAACATTAAATTTTATAGTTTAATTTGTAGTGTAATTTAATGATGTAAGTTTAATTTCATTTGAAAAATAAAATTTATTTATTTAATATTTTACAATTGAATTATCAATTTAAATTTATATTTGAATTAAATTCAAATTTGAAAAATAAATTTTTATTTTTATTTTAGTTCCATTTTTAAATTTAAAATTTTTATTCTTCAAGAGGTGGTCTTAAATACTTGATTTTTATAACACCATATATGTTTTTTTCAAAGGCTTGACCTAGACATCTTGATAAAGAAAGGAGTTAACTAAATAAGGTATCTTATACTCATTTTACCCATATGAAAAAAATTGTTTCCTCAAATTTTACTCAAATAAAATTGAGGAAACTATAACAAATTTAATAAAAATAGGAGTTAACAAAATTTTAGTTAAAAATAAGGTAAAATTATAATAACTCATGTTGATTTTCTCTTTTTATTTTTATTTTTATTGCACCTCGTGTTTTACAACCTCATATAGTGGCAGATCGCCAGGCTTCATTATTGCAATTCTGCGCACTAGACCAAATTTCATTTTATTTTGAATAAAATATTCTAACTACTTTTCTGTTTTGCTTAATTACACAGACCTCTTTTATATTTTAAAAACATACATTTAGATCTAAGATGTTAACTCCATTAAAGATGTTAAAAAATATTTTTTATTAAAATTTATTAAATTTTATTTACTAATTTACCCTTAATGCCATGAAATCCTTAATTCACTTTTGACATTTATAAACTTCTTATTGTAATAAAAAGAAAACACGAGAGCCAGCGGCCACAATAACAGCCTCGTAGGCAGGAAGAAAACAGGAGAAAAGATGGCGAACAGCAAAAAGATATGCCCTTTACAAATGATTCTGTTTATTTTTTTCCATTCAATGCTAATGTTCAATGTTTGCGCATGTCCAGCGGTTTTTTTCCCCCCGAAAACAAAGCTTTCTGTGGGTATGTGTGCAGGTTACATTTTTTTTTATTGTGACTATTCAATGCGACTATTCCTGTTCTTTTCGAATCATGACAGTTTTTTTAAGAGATAATCATAATCAAATTCCACAAAAAAAAATAATTACTAAAAGATCCTAATAAAAACTTGAGTAACCTGTAATGACAAGTACTACGGTAGAGAATGATAACCTTTAGAACTTGTTTTGTGATTTTTTTTCCTTTTATGAGATTTGATTATAATTCTCTTTTTTTTTAATCAGATATTAAGTTTGAGTTATAATCATGCTTTTCAAAATCAAATAGTGTTATGTTGCCTGCATCACTAATATCAACAATGTTGTTATATATAGGTATGACTAAACAAAATATGTCATTAAATATATCATTTGTTTTAGTTCTATTCTATTTTTATTTTTATTTTAAAAGTTACCAACATTACAGAATAATATAACTCATGTTGAAGATATTGATGGTGATAAATTATATACTAATACTGAAGAAGAGGATCATCATGATCCTGAAGTAGAACGTAGAGAAGATGAAATGAGTGACAATGATTTTGTTTTGAATAATATAGGAGACAATGAAGGTATTGAGCCTGAAATTGACATTGATGGTGATGAAAATTCTGCTAATGGTAGTGATGTAGAAAAACCTGAAAATCGTTGTCAAAGGAAAAAGATTTGATTATGATGCTAACCGTAAAGTGCATTTGAAAAGAGATATGTTGCTAGGAATATTTATACCGAATGATGAAAAAAAATGTCTTTGAAATGAACATGTTATTCATTAAAAAAAATCAAAATAAATAAATTTTATATGATATTGGAAATTTTTAAAATATATGCTAAAATTATTTTTGGTTGCATAGATATTTTGAAAAAAAATTAATCTCTTGATCCTTCAACTTTTAACTCAATCCTTTAAGTATGATTTAGTGCGACTCAATTCCTAAGCTTTTGACTTATTTAAAACTCAGTACTTATCTTTTTCCTTTTTAATTAAAGAAAAGGACCCTTATCAGTTTAATTCATACTTAAGTCATCCTATTAAGTGCTTATGTGGCTGCCAAGTCACCATCCCCACCATCTTCCACCTCCCCGCCGTCTCTCACTAGCTCACTTGCTGGTGTTGACAAGAATCCTTTCCATTATTCCACTCTGACTCGGGCCCCATACCCTACTCTTTCAATATTCCTTCTTTTATTATTTTTTTCATCTTTATCCATAGTCATCATTCCATACTCTGTTTCTAAACTCATCCCCTGTCAACTTTACTATCATATCGCTGCAAATACCTACTAGCATGAGAGGTCAAACGCATAACTTTTATGGCCTCAAGAAATCTCCTGCAACTGGGAGAAAGAAAAAATCCGCATGCCATAATAACATTTTTAGAAAGGAACAGATCGCCATTACGCCTTTCTTAATTCTTGGAAAAATTTGCAAACAAAATGAAAGAGGCAATTTCTGCCGCAAGAAGTGTTCCTCTGAATATATATATATATATATATATATATAGCTTACATAATATCGCTATGGTGGCTATCAGGGTGGTCTTTGAAACTTTAATCAATAACCTTAAAATATGATGAAGGTTGTCGCAAGTTGTGGGATCTTAATTCATCTTCCTCATTCATTATGATGATTGAGAAGGAGTTTAGGATGGTATGGGGACCGACTCAGAGTGGAATGGAAAGGATTCTCGTCAACACCAATAAGTGAGAGAGTGAGAGACGGAAGGGAGGTTGAAGATGGGGATGGCAACTTGGCAGCCACATAAGCACTTAATTGGATGACTCAAGTATGAGTTGGACTAATGAGGATCATTTTCTGAAAGAAAAAAAAAACATAAGGACTAAGTTTTAAGCGAGTCAAAAATTAAAAGACTGAGTTGAGCCAAGTCATACTTAAAGGATTGAGTTAAAAGTTAGATGACTAAAAGATTAATTTTTCCAATTATTTTTTAGAAAATATAAATATTTAAATAATTCTTATGTTAAAGAAGGGTATTTTGATTAAAAAAAAGTTTAAAAATCAAAATTAATGATCAACTAATTGTTGGATGGATAAAAATAGAATCATAAAAATATAAGAGAGGTTTGTGTAACATATATTCTAATTTTAAAAAAAATTTATATAGGTTTTCAAAATAGAGGGGAGGACTTGTAATTAAGATAAAATAGAAGAATAGTTAGAGTATTTTACTCTTTTATTTTAAAATCAAATTTAATTTAGGTCCGTTTTGATCGCATGAATATGTATATGCCATATAGTTATATTACCCTCCGCGTGTTCTTAAATATTCTTGCCAATATTGTCTTATATGTGGAGGAACAAGTGACGGAAATATGAAATATCTTATTCAAGAAAAATATGAAATATCTATTGCTTATCAATGTTATATTACTTGTGAATTGGTCATTTATATTCATCAACTTTCAGAGTTGGGAATACGGGTTGACCCAGCTTTGCAGGGTTAGCCCTATAGAGTTACGGGTTTAAACGGGTTAGGCCTGCAAGACTGAAATTTTAGAAATGTCTCATTTTGTTAAGCCCGACCTATTAGCTAACGAGCTCAAGGCCAAGCTACGAGCTTTCAGCCCGTCTAAGAAAAAATGTAATTTTTTATATTTTTCATATGTTTTATCAAAAAATAAAAATGAAGCAATGAAATTACTAATAAAAGGCATAAATATGAATAAAATTAAGTCACAAATATAAAACATCATCATATCTAAACATTCATCAACATCTAAGAATATCTAAAGCATTCATCAATAAGGCAGCATCATCCAAAAGTTTCATCAACAGTTGCTCTTTTTTATGAGTATGCTCTTCTTTAGTGGCAATAATATCAAGTTTTTCTTCTTTATAGAAATTTTACATTTAAATTTTGCAGTCGAACTATTATTTTACTTTAGTTTGAGATATATTATTATTGAAACTCATAAATTTCTAATTCAAATTATAGAATCACAAGTTATATAAGTATAAAAATATTCTCTTATCAAATATATAAATTTAAAAATATCAACACATATCATATAAATCAAGTTCTTATTAGAGACTAGATTAACCCATTTTTTTAAAAATTTAATTAAACAAATTATTGTCCAAAAAAAATAAATCAAACCATTTTATGAAATTTAATTTCAAAATGATAATAATAATGAAATACTTGAAATATCATTAACAATGTAAGAAAATTAATAATATTAGTCAAGTTTGTAAAACTTGTTTTTGGCTTTTTTCTCTTGCATATACACATTATTGACCTAAATCTGCTCTCTTATGAAATGCATGTTTGTTTACTACATAAAACTTCTAAATGTTTTGTGCTTCTCCATGTTGCCAAATTGCCCTAGAGAAAAGTATAATAACATGTGGTAGACCTTTACTCCTTCATGGATCGACCCGTGTTAGCATATGTATAGAGTTATAGACATTATGATTCATTTTTCCTGAAAAAATATTTTTGATCACACTAATTGTATCACACTACAGTAGTCAACCATGGTCAACTCTCTACACAAAGTTAATTTAAATTTGATTCCTATATTAATTAAGTGTACGTGACACAATCAAAGAAATAGAAGTATAACAATCTAGATTACCTAATAAAGTAAATGAGCTTTATATTATTTGTTGTGGCTTAGAAGTAGAAGAGAGCTTGGAGTTAGATAGAGTTGAAAATTGTTGGATATTCAAGTATCCAATTGAGTCTTGTCTCTTTTAGGAAGGGGATTTTTTGTTTGTTTTAGTACAGGATTACTACTATAATGTATTATTTTCACATTAACCACCATAGAAATTAAGGGGAAAATAACTTAATCTGTTTTTCCTCCTTCCTGATCATAGTTATGGAGTAAAATTGAAGATGGATTGTTGTTTTCTACTTCTTTTTAGGGCTACTACAAAACATTGTAGATGTGGGGTATATACTCTCTTTCTTTTAAACTTACATTACTGTCGTGGTTATGTGAATATGTGCTAAGCCCAAATAATTTTGGTATTTGTAAAAAAAGTAGAAAGAAGTTTGGCCGAATTAACATTGTTTAATTCTATGTTGATGGAATGCAATGAAGTAGTCGGCAAAATGCTCTAAAGAAAAGAGATATATGGGATATATATTTTATTGTAACTGGATGGTTGAAAAAGGAAGTTTGAGAAATAAGTGTTTGATACATATTATGTTAGAATGAAAAAGAACTCAAAAATTAGAATTAGGTGTGTAATAAGATATACACACATACATAACCATTGTGCACAAGTAAAAGCTAGAATAATTCATTATTATTTTTATGAGCACAAGATTGTTGATTTATATATATATATATATATATATATATAGTGGTGGTGGTTGTAAAGAATGAAGAGGAAGATTATTAGGAATGATAATGGAAAATCTTACTTAGATCTTTATAAATTTTATTAAAGTTATAGTTGTAGTGACAATAATATTATTTGTATAGTAGGACATTAAATGTTATATCATACCCAAAGGCTATTAACTATAATAAGTATAGTCGTTGGGACTACCAACTACTTGAGTAATTAACGTCTCATGTGATTTATACTTGATTTTGAATGTTTTTAGATGTTATATTTTCCCTTTTTGTAAATATTGTATGTGAGTATGTTAAAGAAAGAAGTCATTTCAATATTGTAGAAATGTTTTTAATATTAAGAGATGTGTTTTTTAAGAATTCATGTCCTCATAAATTAAGAAACTTGTGTTGGTTCATAAATCAACATATGGGATTCTATGTTAGTTCATGAATCAACATATGGGGATCCATGAATGTAACATATGGTTATGACTTTTAATTGAAGAGGTGTATTGCTTTAAGAGACACCACTTCAAGGCATCACTTTATCATCTATAAATACCCTTACTATGACTCTATTTGGAGAAGAGAAGAAACATTTTATCTCTTGTTGAGTTTTTTTTTAATCTTTCGTTGTTTTTTTTACTATTGTTCTCACAAGAAGGGTTCATTTAATCCTAGAGAGTGCTGCTTCCTATATTATTGAGGGGTTGCAGAATATCTGTTAAAGATAATATCCTTAGACACGACTCTAACTGTATATTATTGTTGTTTTTGTATATTTTTCTCAACAATCTTAAGAGATATTATTAGCTGATATTGGAAGAGCATCATAACGTGTGTGCTCCAATTTGTTTGATTGATTACAAAGGAGATGAGATAAGTTTTAAATTTCAATCTCTACCTTCTTTTATTTCATATATCATTTGATAAAGTTATTTGTGAGTAATTTTTGATAGTGGGGTAGACATTTGAATATTGCATTAGTAACTACTTCCTTTTAGAAATAATGATATATTTTATATGAAAAAGTTGCTTGCAATTAATCACGTTTATGGAATTAGATTCACGCTGGTTGAAATCAATGTATTTGAAAAGATCCAATTATAGTTTTATTTCATACTCGTTCTTAAATTTCTATTGTAGGTTTTTCAGTTATTGAATTTGGTTTCAATAAATTGTGACCTCATGCTACAAAACTAAATCCTACATATCAAAGAATGAAAAGAGTTTCAATAAAACTCCTCAAATGGCACTAAAAAAAAAGGAATGAAAGGAGTTTAGAAAAAGAGAAAGGCGTTTTCTGGATATATAAGTAATATGTGTGTGTGGTGCGTGTGTGTGTTGGAGAGAGAAAGATTGGTCAATCAGGTTTATTTATTTTTTTTCCTTATCCAATCGGTTCTTCATTTTGACTTGCAATGCATTCATTTCTTCTTTCTCTATGGTTGAATCTATTTCTTGGTTTCTTCTAATAAAGATAAAGGAAACAAGGACAATTTGTGGATACATGTAGACTGTGGTGAGACATTAAGGTATGTGTCTTAGAACCTAGGAACTAATAATCTCTTATGATTGTTCATTTTATTTTGTGCCTTGGTAGATTTATTTCTGTTCAAGATTTTATTGTGTTCATTTAATATAATAGATTGGTCTGACATACATGAGAGGTTACTGATGATATATAGTGACCTATTAGGAAACAAGTTGTTGAAATGAGATGAGTAATAGCTTTAGGCATTTCTAATTGCTCCTTTAATCTTGATGAATAATATGTTATATGGTATGGGCATTTTATTAAAACCGTTGTTTGAATTTTTTGTGTAAAACACCTATTGAAGCAATGATATAATGAATTAGTTCAAGTTATGCTATGAGACACCATCCTTAAGATTTATTTCACAACTATAATCAAATCTAGAAGTGAAACTCCCCAAGATAAAATAAACCATTCTATAATAGACAGGGTGACAAAAAAATAAAAAGATAACAATAACTTAGCAATAAAAAAAATAAGAAGAGCAAAAAATCACAGAGGAGAGGGAGAGTGCTCGAAAGCTCAAGAGTGGTGTGTTGAACACTTTGTTTTGAACTCCTTTATATAGGTCACTACGAATTTGAATGTTGGGCACTACATTCATCATAGTAAAAATGATTAAATCTTTGATTTCAAATGCTGTCACTATTAACACAATTTACACTTTTGATTTTAAATGTTAGAGCCACTGAAACTTAAATTTTTGGATGTTAGAAGCATTAACCCATAAAAAAACTGTTTAAGAATTAATGAAGGAATAATCTTGATTTATTGAGGAATAAAAACTCTGCAACATTTAGTAACCTCGTGTTAATCAAAATAAAAACTAATAAAACTATGGTTTTCTAATAAGCTCACTTAATACAGTTTAATGTTTGATTTTTGTAATAGTTTCATATAAAAGTTGCCTAATATTGTCTTAACTTGTGTGCAAGGATCAACAGGCTGTTGTCCTGCACGCAAGATCCTTCTTTTTCACTAAGGCTATTCACTAGCTTAGGAATATAAGATAGTATATATACACTTGAACCTCCTCTTTCTTAAACAATGCGAGACTTCACTTTTAGCACATGTACTTTTATTTACAACGATCCCCTATATGTGTCAAAAGAGAAAACCAACAGCTGAGTTATACGTGGATATTTGAGTCTAGTGTCTTTTAGACTATGAATCGGACTTGGACGAATAACACCTAGCACATAAAGGAATCGGTAAAGCCTGCTTCTATGAACAGGCAACTCTTGGTGTGTACTAGAGGTATTTAGAGTCAGATTATACCCCATAATTTCCACTGTTGATAGGGGTTTTGTTTTAACAGTCATGTGTGTGCCCAATTCTTAATGAATGTTCTAAAAATTTTACTAAAATCTCATAGGAGTGGCCTCATTCCACATTCATAAAGGTGATTTTATCAAATGTACTTGAAATGAGCACACCATCTTTTAGGATTATGAAATCATAAAAGACTTTTGCTCAACCCCATCAAGAAATGCATTCTGGTACTTTCTTGCATCATAGGAAGGGACTATGGATTTACTTTAGCTCTAAAAAAACAAACAAATGACTTGTTTTTCCTATTTGAACCTTTTTCATGAGATCTCCAATCTCAAAAGTTAGATTTCCATCACTGTTAATTTCCTGTTGGCTTTGGACAGCACCTTCTCTTAGGGTTTTAAGCTTCTAAAACTTATTAAAATCCATAAACAAATTTAACTACTCAAGCAACAATATCAATAACAACTAGAATCACAACTTACCTTAAATTGATACTTGATTTTCTTGACATTCTTTTCCTTTCTTTCCTTCTTCTTCCTTTCCTCTTTTTCTTGCTAATTTCATGTTCCCTCTACTCTCTCTTTGTTTAGCCAAAAATCTCCCAAAAATAAGAGGAGGAGGGGTATTTATTAAACATAGAAATTAAATTATATTAAAATGTGGTTTGAAGTCCACATTTTTCCCTCAAAGTTGCTCCAACTAACATGTCCAAATGCTAACTTTCTATCGGTCCACATATCCTTAATCAAATTCGAATATCATTTGAAATATATTAACTAAATTTAATAATCATTTCAAGTTCATAATATTATTTTATTCATTGAATTTTGTCACATGGCTTATAGAACTTGGCAAGGAAGAAAATGGAAAAAGAAAAGCTTTCTTGACTTGCTTCCAAGTTACATTACAAAGATTGCACTTTATCAGGTAAATTTCCTGATTTCTATCACCTGAAGGACTAAGATAATTGTCATTTCAATTTCACCATGTTCTCATCTATTCCCTCTCCTCATTAGTAGCTTCTCATGGTGTAATAATGACAAAATCCAAAGAACTGATGTTTAAAGATGTTGTCTACACCTTAGGGGACATTATATACTTAGTTTGCCCACAAACTATGACTAAATTTCTTTTTAGTAATGCCTAGATTTAAAATTTTTTTTCTTACCTTTAAAAATTCCTTCTCATCATATGAAAATTCTTTAATTTTTCTCAGACCAAAACTTGGCTTGGAAGTATTTCTTTTCTAATTTCCTAGAAAATGCCCCTAATTGGCATAATTAGAGTTTAAAATATTATAAAGCCAACATTCTCATGTCTTAGAGATCAAAACAATTTTATACACTCACATAATTCCTCAAATAATTAATTCTTATTTTTTTCTAATTATTTGAGGCCTCTTCTTATTTCAAATAATTAGATTTGGCTAAATAACTCGTAATTATCCAGAATATTAGAAATTCTCCAAAATTCTTTCTAGGGGTATTTTTATCATTTTTAAAGCTCAAATAGGCCTTAAAACATCATTTCTCATTTTTGAGAAATTTTTTAGGATTTTTGGGCATATTTTTAATAATAATGCTTTCGGCCCAAAACTTTTTAAAATTATGATTTTGTTTCTGCTTAGGCTTAACTTCAAAAATCATCTTATTGAGGTCTCTACCATGACTTCTAGCCTATAATCATTTTCATTTCTCATATTAGACCCCTAAGAGTTTATTCAAGTCTCTAACTTCCTTTGTCCTTTGTCCCAAAAAACTTTTACTTTGTAAGTTAGTCCTTCAGAATCGTTCTTTGGGACTCTCGCTCAAAGAGATCTAGTACCTTGCTCACTTTGAGCTATTTCTTACACTCCTAGGTTTAAAATTTAGCATGTTAGATCAATATTTTAAAAAATGACATGTGAAAGCGTTTGAAATAAAATGAAATGAAGATGTCGGTTATTTAATTTCTTTCTTTTTATTCAATTTTTTATGCAAACATGCAAAGGATAGACTTTTCTAAGAGAAGCCCTTATCCATTATGTGTTGAGGTTGATTTGAGTTATAAAGCTATTTATTTCTATGCATGTTGGAAATTGTTTTCAAAGGACTAAAAGCATATGATGAGAACCTTGTTGTGCTATGCCTTAGAGTTCTCAATCAACAACTTAACCAATGGATACAATATAGTATAATCTCCCATTATGTCATTTTAAGGAACCTTTATTGATGGTTTAGGCTAAGTTAAATGCCATAAAATGCAATAAAATGAGGTTTTAGTTTTGAAAATCAAATTAAACCATAATTAAGTGGATGCAATGAAATTAAACATAAGCTACTGTATTTTTTATTTTTTTTTGGATAAAATGATGAAGAAATGAAAATAGATGATAGGAAATCTCTTGAAAATGGTTTTGATAGCAATCATAGTTTACTTAAGATAATGAGAGTTTTATAAAATTATTATATTTTTTTGAATAATAATATCAATGACCTATTAAGTCTAATGTTTAAATTAATGAACATCGTTAATAAAAATATTAAACCCTCCTAATGTACAATTTGGGAATGATTAATTCAATAGTATAATTCAAAATCAACTCAATATCCAAACACAATCATACAAGATAATAGAGAATCAAGAGAGTCATAATAAAATATATATGTAACCACATATATTAAAGCACAAAATTCAACATTAGCCAATCTAAACTACAAAATTAATCCAAACATAGTACTTAACCTAAGCAGCTAAAGTTCATTCACAAATTAGAGCTGTTTAAAGTGAATAATCATAAATCTACAACCAAAAAATTGGATCAAAACAAAGAACTCCCCCTTGAAGCTTGAAAACTCATGCCACCATTACCATCCTCAAGAGTTGGGAACTCTAGCCACACATAGCCTCTAAAAAGGTACCAAGGAGGACAAAATCTTCCACCATTATAGCTGGATATGGAAGAAAATGGATGGGAATGGAGAAAGAATGGTAGAAACAAACGTAGAGGAAGAGAGAAATGGAAAGGCAAGAGATGGAGTTAATGGAGATGAAGGAAGTGTCAAACTAACCCAACGGTTTTTCTATTTCGTAAAGGAAGTTGGGTCTGGTCGCAGAAAATTGAGTAGGATCCATTTTTATTTGGATTTGATGCTCAAAACACTGTGCTACAAAATATGATATTTTGACCCCGACAAACTACACAAAGAGCCACTTCTTGGTTCTTATATTGTGTAATTCCTTGGTCTTTGATATTTTCAAGTTTCCTGCAATGCAAACCAACACTACGAAGCATCAATTGCCCTAAAAATCAATTGAATATAATTAATAACTAGTTATCATAATTTTAGCTTAATTCTATACAAACACTCTTAATCCAAATTATGCAAAATTCCATGCAAATAAGCCTATAAAAATTAGTATAAACCCTTAAAATGATATGAAATAACATGTAAAAATTGAGTTGGATCAGCATAACATTAGTTGCTAAAGGTAGTTCTATTAATCCTTGGTATGCCATTGGGCACATAGTTAGCAAGATGATGCAAAAGTGCTAGCCCTGTGTGATGGTCAACACATGTGTAATAGAAGGCAGATTTCGTGAGCATCACTCATGCCTATTTTCATGGGCTTTATGCTCACATCTCACACTTGTTTTTGTGACTTCTAGTCACACCGAATATTTTATTTATCTTCATGAATTATGTGTTCATGCATGTCACTATTCCATCAAAATCCTAATAAAAAACAAAATGATTTTCAAATTTCCTTTATCAATTTTCACCAAGTAAGGTTTTTGAATATATTTTTATTATTTTTTCATTGGAGTGATATTTCTTTCTTTCTTGCCTACCTTGTACTCTCAGCTTAACTACTTAAATAACAAAATAATGAATTTTTCTTATTAATGCCTAGTTGCTTTATTTCTCATAATTTCACAATTTTGATATTATTGATTCTTTATATGTTATTATAGTAATGTTATTTACTGGTAGATGATTATTTTTGGCATTCAAATAGTAGTAGGCTTGCTCCTCTAGTTGATTTCTAAAGCCCACATAGGATAATGAGCTTTTTTCTTGGATTGTTTGTTAAATTGCACCGTTTGATGTAAATATTTAAATTTTTTTTTTTTTTGCATTGAAGTATAATTGCTCTACATACTTCATAGGTATGATCCTACATTTTTTTTTAATTCTGTAATATATGATATGTATGTTGTTGAGAAACATTGTGGGATTTTTGGGAAGTCCACTTTACAAAGAAGACTTTGCCAGAATTTTCACAACAGACCAAGGATTTGATTAAAGAAATATGTTAAGGCTTAAAGGGTATGGGTTTTTCTCATATTTCGTGTGTCTCCCCAAATTTTCAAGGTGTGGCAAGAAGAATTAAAGGAAAAAAACTCTTTCTTGCATTTCTGATTTTATAAATGATTATAAGAAAAATAATAAAATAGATGAAATAGGATGATGAAGCTTCTTGAACACATATGCGCTCAAAAGATATGGAGTTAATTAACTACCAAGTTCCTAACATGCAAACTTTTTTTTTTAGGTAAGAAAAAGTATAGGTGAGTTGGGTTCTAGAGGCTCATTAGGGTCAGGGCATGCCTTCAGGCTCAGAGAGCACTTACAGATCGCCCACCAATAAGATCCTCACATCAGCAGCGGGATTCGAACTCACGAATAAGCCGACTCCTAACATGCAAACTTTAGGCAAACAAAAAAGTTTAATTATTTAATAAATAAATATGCATAGCAACTTATAAAATAATTATCTTTCCAATAATTATTAATTAATGCTTAGTATGCAATTTATATTCATTTTATAGTTAACCCTCTAAAAAGAACATTCAACCAAAATGTTCAGTGAAAGGATCAACTATAAATCATAAAATCATCAAAAAAAACTCATATAAAATATATAACTCAATCACTCAAATTATAAATTCAAATATAAATCACAAATGTTTAATAACAAATGAAATCAAATAGAAATCAAAGTTTCAAATATAGAAATTTAGAACTTGAACTCTAAGAAATCATAATAACGTATGCAAGAGAAAAGATTAAACTATGATAACTCTCTTTAAAGTGTAGAAACCTAAGCCACATAATCTATCCTCAAGAATGGAAGACTAGCTACACATGGTAAAGAAAGAAGTAGAAGAAGAAGATGATTGTTGTTACGTGAGGCATGTTTTAGAGAGGAGCCTTGGGTCTTCTTTTATAGCGTTGGAAGGCATCCTCTTTGGACTAGGAAATGAACGAATATGGTACCAATTTGATGAAAAGGATGATGACAGGTAATATATTTTGAATTTTTAATGAATATTTATCTTCTTCTTTATCTCTATCTTTATCTTTTTCTTGGTTCTTTTCTTTTTCTTGAATGTCTTGCTGTCTTTCTTGGTTATGATTGACTTGATCTTGGAGAGATAAGGCTTTGATTTTAAGTCTTGATGAGCTGATAATAAGGTGGTGCATTGTATTAAAACCCAACCTGATTTGACCATTTTAACTATTGAATTAGTGAACCAATATCTTAATCGATCCGGTTAAGAGTTTTTGAACAGGTCAAGTAAATTGGATTTTATTTTATTTTTTTTCTCCTTATTAAACCTAAAACAATGTCATCTTGAATTTAGAAAAATATAATTTCATCACATTTGTGCTTTAATGATTTTGTTTTGTAGGATTATGTTGGGTTATGCATGAATATTTCATTTGCTTGTGAATTAATGTTTGTTTATTTAAATGTTATTCTTTTAAGAGTCATATTTGCATATTTTATATATTTTAATTAAATTATTTTATTTAAATCATGATTGGAACCATTGACCCTTGACATAGATGAGCCTAAGCCATGCTGTAAGCTCGCTTAACGACAGTCTTAAGGACCTGAACTTCATGGATCTTTTAACGCTCGCATGTTTTGCCTACTTTGGGTCCATAATCAATTTGTTGCAGCATAAGGGCCTTCTATTAATGTCTCCATCCTTAGCTTACGGATTTCTCTGAAATATCTATGAATCGAAGCAAAAGATATCTTTCATTCACATAGATTAATTCATTAAAGAAAAATTATAAAAGTAAATAACAAATAAATTTTTTTATTATTTATTTCATGTAATTTCTTTTGTTATAATTTCCCGATAGCCACAAATATATCCAATCATCTCAAAAATCTCTAAAATAGATATAAAATTATATAATAAAATAGGGATTCATCAATTTCCTTTTCAGGATTCATGTTCAAATACCTTAGAGTCCCATAAACAACTTCTACATGTTCCTCAAGGAACAATACATCTAGGCAGCTCAAAAGAGGGACGAATGGGAAGAACTGGCGTTTCACCATCTTTGAACGAGATGAACGAGGGCAAAGAGGTATGAAACAATGGAGTTGAGGTTTGGAGCTTAAATAGAGTGGAAGTGAAGATTTTGAGCCACCGTTACACATCGGAAGTTAAAGTTGTGCAGCCGCACAGTGGTGGGTAATGAAAGGGTGCTTGAGTTATTGTGTCGATTACGAGTTAGAGCAAGAAAGTGGAAAGACGAATAGTTTGAAATGTTTTTATTTGATGATTTTTTGTTGCCAACTATTTAACAATCATTTCTTCGTACTCATCAAGTATCATAATACTTGACAATTGTTAATTTCAGCGGTAAAAAAATACTGTCTCATTTACTTGATAGTTATTTACAAATAACTATTGAGTATTTTTTTTTTATTTTTTTGAAATAAAAATATGACATTTAATGGTTGTTTTATTTGACCGTTAAGTATTTGTCAAACATACTTGACTATTCGCACTAAAACTGTCAAATGTTAGTTGCGCAATCTCCACCTCACCATACTTGATTGTGCTAATCTTTAATGATAAAGTATTAAATAGTATACTCCTCCAATCCTAAATATAAGATCCTTATACACATTAGTATAAGAGTCTTACATTTACGACTAGAAGAGTATAACACAAAATCCATACTAGTTAATCTAAGACAAACTATATTATATTGTTGATAAATTACCAATTATATAGCTTATTATATATCTTATATTTGATATCTGTATTAATATTGATTGAAAAATATGATAGTCACTCGATAGTATAATTTTTCTTTAGGACGAATTTGATAGTATAAATTTATACATTCAAGAAACTCCAAATGGCAAATTGCAATACCGTTGCGAGATTTAATTGGACCAACAAAACTTAGTCTTTTGTATTATCTTTTCTGAAATTAAACATCATTTTTTAAAATGCATAATAGCTATATGATTATCTATATTCTAAATTTTACACATATTAAAATAAAAATAAAAAATGAATAAAATGTAGTAAAACCTTAATTTTATCAATTATATTGTCTTTAGATATGCATATCTAGCCTATTAAGATAATATATATAGAACTTAACGACAAAGACCAAATAAAAAATTATTTAAAACTACAAAAGTTCAGTTGCAAATTGTTAATTTTATAAAGGTTAAGGTGCAAATTTGTCACAAAAATTTTCACTCCCGGGTGCTGAGTTCACAGAAATTTTTTTTTTTAGAATAAATTTGTCGTGAAAGTTTAAAATCACAGCAATATTACTCCTTACAATTAAAAATATTAATGATCAATGTTATTATTTTAATGACCAATATTAGCTTTTTAACAGTAGGAGACAATATTGCTATGATGATTTAAACTTTCAAAACAAATTTGCTCCCAAAAAAACTTTTGGATAACTAACACCCCTGAGTAAAAACCTTTAAGACAATTTTGCATCTTAACCTATTATAAAATTATAAAAATATATCTAAAAATGGATGAAACTATAAAAACTATCAAACAAAACAAATTCAGCAAGAAAGCTAAAAAAAAATAGTGTAGATTTAGATCCAGACCAATCTCCATAAAAAGAAGCCAAACCTCAAGCTAGGAATCCAGGATTAATTGGGTAATTAATCAAAATGATTAAGCCAAGCAACATAATCATTTGTAATCTATAAGACAGGATTAAGGGCTGGCTTCTTGGAGAGAGAACAATGCAACAGAAGAAAAGCAAGGGCTCCGATATAGCCTACAGAAATTGCTCCCAATGCACGGATACAATATAAAGGAACTTGTGAACAAATCGGAATCCAGTGTGCATGAGAGTTTCCATTCATTTCTAAGCAGATCACTGCCACAGCAGCTGAGCAACTTGACCATATTAACACCATCAAAACCTAAATCATCATATCACAAAATTTGTTTCTTAAAATTAGAGCTAATATGGATGCTGACCAAGTAACAATTAAGTTATCACAAAATACGAAATAATAATGAGATTTTTTATTAAAAAAATAAAATAATGGAATAAAATTTAGGATCAAAGTCTAATTTTGCATGGGAAGTTTACGCATAAAGCTGGGATATATGGAAGTTTTTGTCAGACCAATATTGCCCCATAAGTTTAAAAAAAAAAAAGCAAGATTGCCCTATCCGTTTAAAAATAAATATTGACTGTTAATATTTTTAATAGTTAAAACCAACATTACCCTTTTTTTAACACTTCTGGGTTGATATTGATCTAAGAAAAAACTTTTGAATGCCCATTGCTCCTATGCAAAACTTTCGGAGCAAAACTAAGCCTAAAATATATGTATTATCAATATAAAAATAAATTATTATGCTCATAATTGTTTTATTGAATTTATATATAATATGTAATCTTGTTAACTTTGATTTTATGATATAGATCCATGTGATAGGATTAATCTATGTGCATCCTGCTTAAGAATTACATTATCGGCTACTAACATTATTTCTCTTACAAATTAACAAACTATGAGTACAGGAACCAGATCAATACCTATAATTAAAGAGTAAGGACCTAAAAAAAATTTATAAATGCTTATTTAAAAATGGGATAAAATTAAGGTTTGAAGGTTGCTATTAAAAAAAAAGGGATAAAATTATACAGATTTACATATTAATTTTCTCTTAACTCAAGCACAAGAAAAGAATTTTTCTATATATCATAAAATGTGAAATAATACATGTATTGTTATATTAATGTTAATATTCTTCTTTTTTTTGAGCTGATATATTAATGTTAATATTCACTTGATCCTATTTATAAGCTATTTTTAACATGTTTCATCTAAACTAAGAAAAATTTTAAATCTCATTAAAGCTCCATGAAAGTTTAACAACTTTTCAATTTTATCCTATACATATACTTTTTAAGAAAATAAAAATTTACACAATAATAAAAGAACGGTAAAACTATACATTATTCACAATAAAAATTTAATAATGTCACTTATAAATAGGATCAAGTGAAACCTTCTTAATCCTTCCCTTATAAATAACACTAAAGGAGTATTATTTATCTGTGTAATATTTATACACATCAAATTACAATATTAATTAATTTAAAAAGTTACCATTTGGTTCTCACCAAAGGGGACTGTGGCCCAAAGACAATTTGGGGAAATAATTTTAAGATGAAAGAAAAGGTTCACAGGCTTTATAATTTCTTTTAGGGAATGCATGATGCAAAACAGAGTGGGAGTGTATTTTCTGATAAAATCAATAAGTAAGGTAATTGATTATTAATTAATTTAATAATGCTAATTATACTGTAGTCATGCATTTATATCCAAATGTTATAAACAGAAAATTGCATAACTCAATAAAAAATGAACAAGAAAAAAATAATATAACAGCAAAAAGTGTCAGTGTTATACGTACAACATCACAAGCAACGATAGCTTTCCATAATAAGCTCTTGGAGTCGAGAAAACAGACCAAAATGCTGTAAGCACATGCTACAAAATTTGTACACAGGAAGCACCTGCCATCACGAAAAAGAAAGAGATAAAATTAAAATTAAAAAAATTAAGTATTAATTATATGATATAACTATCAAAAGCAGATCCAGGCGCAGTTCAAATAAAAAGTGCATCGATTTTATTTTAAAATCTTTATACCATACCTTTTATATTGAAGTAGACTTTAAATTTCCTTACAAAACCTGTCTACATCAATGATTTTACGGTATAAAATAAATATAAGAAGAGTTTATCTCGATTTACAGAAAAGTGCTTTCTAAAAACACTTTTATCACTTGCCGAACACCCCCGTAATAGGAGTTCAAATAAGCCCGTTTGAGCTCAAATAAATTATTATGTGATCTATTTATTTTGTTTCGCTAGTTATTTTGAAATCTTGATAAATCTTTATTTCAATCATATCACACTTTTAAATATAAGCTATTAGAAGCAGCTTTTGTGATTGGAAAATTCTGATCAAGATTCAACCTCTCTACCCTTGTTAATATTAATTAATTATTAAATTAAAATTATATTTAAATAATAATAATGGATGCTTACAAGACTTATATTAAATTATATTTCTCCTATCTACTGTTGTTGCTTTTTTGGTAATTATATGTCTATAAGTGATTTTAATAAATAAAATCCAAACATAATCAACATTTTCAAAGTCACTTATAACTATAAGAAAAAGTATCTAAATAAAAATTACAATTAACTAATATCACTTTTAACTAATGGAACTTGTAAAAGTCACGAACATGTAAAATTACAGTCATTTATCATTAATCCAAATTGATACTAAATAAAACAAATTAATCCAAATTGACACTAAATAAAACAAACAATTAATAGTGCAGCTGTAGTGTTGTTTTACAGATAACAGAACTATTATTCAATTTGTAAAGAAGAAAAAGTTGTAATTTAGGCTGTAATTATTCCCAGCCAAATTTAAATCTAGTTTAGTCAGTACTAATAACTAAAAGAAAAAACCCATTGTGAGAGGGTTTTGGTGAGTGTGATTAACTGACCGATAAGGAATTATGTCCCTAAATTCAAAGCCAACGGAGTGATCGCCGAAGTTGGCAGTTTGATGCGTGAAAAGCATCACCGTTGCCGCACACGAAGTGGCCATGAAAGCCACTAACCTTAACGCCACCTTCACTACTTTCACCTTGTTGCTCGCCATCAATGGATGCTCCTACATGTACCAAAAAACCCTATCGATTATTAAATCAGTCAAGGTAATATTTCAAGGATCAGTGATCTAATCATGATTTAATCAGATCAATCAAATCATTATTAAAATAATATAATGTAATTAAAATATTAAAAAAATACTCATATATAACAAGCATTTTTTTAACTCAAAACAACGTGGAAAAAAAAATCCAACACAATTAACCTGTTCAAAACTCTTGATCATGCCGATTAGGGAATTGGTTCACTTGTTATGGCCGTTCCAAATTGAGTTTCAATACCATATTAGTTCCAATCTATCTAACTTTTGAACATCAAATGGCTTGATAAAAACACACGTGATATGCGTGCACACGCATACACACAGAAACACAAAACAAGAATTAGTCTTGTGTGATAGCTCAAGGGATGAAAGCAGGTTGAAAAAAGCATAATTGTCAAGGGGGAAAAAAATAGATGAGGGCGAAAACATGAAGCATCAAGACAGTTGAAGTAGAAGAGTTATAGAAAGAGTATTACCCAAAAAAAAGTTATAAAAGATGGGAAAAGTAATCTGCTAGTCCTTAAAGTTCTACAGGATTATTAAGTAAGTCCCTAAAGTTTTTTTCTTTTTTATTAAATCCTTATACTTACTAAGGTTATAGCCGTTAATCCTTCCGGGCGAAAAACATTACAGAATATTAACAAATTGAAAACGACGTTGGTACTGAGGTGGAAAACTCGAGCCGTGATATACGTCTTCGACAAAGTGGCGGGGTATAAGATCTTCAACACTAAGGAACACCTGTAAATGTTTCTCCAGGAAGCCATTGCCCACTTTTCGATGACCATGGAAGTCCAAGGAAGAGCAAATCCTACCCAGTGAGGGAAGGGAGTGAGGAACGCTGACATTGGGCATTGATAAATTTCGCAAGCGAGGGGAACAAAAATAACACTTGTTATCACCATTCTCAGTTATTTTCCAGCTAAAATCCGTTTCAGAGTTTAGACCATTCCTTCCTTTTCTCTACTGAATCCAACAAATTGTTTTACTCAATACCCAAGAGTTACACTTATGTATATAGAAGTTTTGAAAAATTGGATCATCTCCAAAGCTTCATGCTCAGGTCCTAAAAAAAAAAAAAAACAGATCCAAAGCTCCATGCTTGTGTAATCTATTATATGTTTATTGGTTTCAAGCCTACCTCTGTTTTTTATCCTTAAAAACAGGGATAAACAGAGTAATACACTTTACCAGATGCAAGATTGAAAAACCAAGAGATAATATTAAAAAGTATCATGTACTCTTAATCAGCGTAGGGGGATAAAATTATCGGCTTATAAAGACTGGGTATTGCACTTTGAATTGAAGAAAGTCATGTTTCAATTCTCCAAATATATCACGAGAAGCTTCTATAGCACTTTGAACATAGGTAATGATTGGAACAGTTTGTATAACAGTGCTGCTATAGCTAATTATTAGAAAGTTCTGGGATATGCATTAAAGGAAGAAATATATTATGACAATAGTGAGAGAATGATAGACCAAGACGCTTGATGAATGGTCTCATCAAGTTAGCCAATTCTTTCTACTTTGATGCAGTTGTATTAAAATTCCAGCAAAGAGCTGACGTTCACTAAGGACCTCAATGTCAGAGCCGTTTACTATTCGTTAACATTTTATAACGTTTTTTGTTTGAAGGATTAACGACTATAACGTTAATAAATATAAGGATTTAATAAATAAAAAAACTTTGGGGACCTGATTAAAAATCATATAGAACTTTAAGGACTAGCAGATTACTTTTCCCTAAAAAGATATATATTACCCACTATGCCTTATTCGTGGCTGGAGAAAAAGGCTTTATTCTTGCAAGCTGTAATATGTTGTGGTTCAGAAGAATTGCTTGGTTTTTTTTTATAGAAACCCTAAAATCAATGCTTCAATATTCTCTCTCGATGGTTCGGAAATCGGTGATTAAGGTTTACTTTGCGAATTTGTTTTCACTGTTTATTGGAAACGAAGCAAATCGATTTTACTATGGCTTATCTCAAATTTGATTCAGAAAATCTTTGTTGCATGCTTTTATATAGTAAACAAATTGAATTCAAATTTTACTTTTTGAATGTTGGAAAAATTATTTTATTAATCCTTAATAGTTTTACTTGATTTTTACTTAGGTACTTAATTTGTAGTTTTTTTTCTTTACGGGCTCCACACATAGTTGCCTAAATTCTAAGGATTAGTCATTATACTTATAGCCTATTAATTAAGACCAGTATGATACTGACTATGTAGGCTATCACAAAATGAAGATTTTCTTTAAAAGAATAAAATGATAATAGAATAATATTTATTTAGTTTTAGCACAAAAATTATTGTACTTATAATCGTTTCCTTGCATCAATATATGATCTCTATTGCGGTTGATTTTGATTTTGTTTAGATTACTATGTCAAAATTAATTCAAATATATACTATGTTGGGTAAGAGCCATCTCACCTACTAATAATATGGGAAAAAGACAGAAAAATAACATATTAACTTAGGAAGGACAGAAACGTATGCTGAATTTGCAAAATCCCATTTTGGTCATATGAGACCAAATTGGGATTATCATATTAAATGAAAAGACCAAGTTACCCTTCATTTTATTTATTGTTTTTAAAATACCAAAACCCTCACTAGTTGCCTGGTTGCCGGAGCTCTAGTGGCAGCAATCGCCAGAGCTCTAGTGACCGACCAACAATTGGTCATCAGAGCTTCAACGATTGGAAACTTTTTTTTTTTGAAAATTTTTACAACTTCAGTATAATGGTTAATCATTTTTGTAATGCTATTAACAATTTCAGTATAGCAGTTAACAACAGGTTTTCTGGGAAATTCAACAAGCTCCGACAGCTGGAAACAATTTTTTAAAAATTTTTACAACTTCAGTATAACAGTTAACAACTTTTATAACGCTATTAACAACTTCAGTATATCAGTTAACAACAAGTTTTTTGGGAAATTTAACACAGCTGAAAACAATTTTTTTGAAAATTTTTACAACTTCAGTATAACGGTTAACCACTTTTGTAACGCTATTAACAGCTTCAGTATAACAGTTAATAATAGGTTTTCTGAGAAATTCAACAAGCTCCAGCGGTTGGAAACAAATTTTTTGAAAATTTTTACAATTTCAGTATAATAGTTAACAACTTTTGTGACGCTATTAACAACTTCAGTATATCAGTTAACAACAAGTTTTTCAGGAAATTCAACAATTGGTCGACGGAGCTCCGGCAACCTTAAACAATTTTTTTGAAAATTTTTATAACTTTAGTATAATGATTAACTACAGGTTTTTGGAGAAATTCAAAAAGTAACATTTTTACAACTTCAATAATGCTGTTAACAAGTTCCGTAACTCTATTAACAATTTATGTATAGCATTTAACAACATGTTTTCTTAAAAATTCAAAAAAAATAACATTTTTACAACTTTAGTAACTACTTTTTTAAAAATTTTTACAACTTCAGTATAACGATTAACAATTTTTATAATGTTATTGACAACTTTAGTATAGCAGTTAATAAGTTTTCTAAACAAATTCAAAAAGTAACATTTTTACAATTTTAGTGATGCCGTTAACAGGTTCTGTAACTCTAATAACAACTTCAGCATAGCATTTAATAATAGGTTTTCTTAAAAATTAAAAAGAAAAGGCATTTTTATAACTTTAACAACTACTCTTTTTTTTTTTTTGAAAATTTTTACAACTTGAGTATAACAGTTAACAACTTTTATAACTCTATTAACAACTTTAGTATAGTATTTAACAACAGGTTTTTTGAGAAATTCAAAAAGTAGCATTTTTACAACTTTAATAATGCTGTTAACAAACTCAAAAACCTGTTGTTAATCGATATATTAAAGTTGTTAATAGTGTTATAAAAATTGTTAACCGTTATATTTAAGTTGTAAAATTTTTTAAAAAATTGTTTTCGACCGCAACAGCTCTAGCGACCAATTGTTGAATTTCTCAAAAAACTTGTTATTAATTGATATACTAGAGTTGTTAATAGTGTTACAAAAATTGTTAACTGTTATTTGAAGTTGTAAAAAATTTCCAAAAAATTGTTTCCGATCGTCGGAGCTTGTTGAATTTTTCATAAAACCTGCTGTTAACTGTTGTAGTGAAGTTATTAATAACGTTACAAAAGTGGTTAATTATTATAATAAAGTTGTAAAAATTTTCAAAAAAATTGTTTCCGATCACCAGAGCTCTGGTGACTACCGCCGTCAGAGCTCCGGCTACCGGTCAGCTAGTGGGGCTTTGGGATTTTAAAAACACTAAATAAAATGAAGAGCAATTTGGTCTTTTCTTTTAACATGATAATCCCAATTTGGTCTCGTGACCAAAATGAGATTTTGCAAATTCAACGGATGTTTATGTCATTCCCAAGTTAATTCGTCATTTTTCTGTCTTTTTCCCTAATAATATTATTTCTCTTATAAATTAATAAATTATGAGTATAATGACCAATGCCTATAGTTTATGAAATTATAAGAACCCGAAAAAGAGAAAAACGACTACGCAAATTTAATTAAAATCAGCTCAGATTATAGGGCTTGCATATTACTTCTTTTTTGTGGAACATTTTTCCAGATGTCAATTTTTGGTAACGATCAAACGCGTCGGAATCTGGGTCGCCGTTTGGCACAATTAATGAGCAAGATTTTCAGATGATAAGATCACTTCTTTTTACAAGAGATGGAATCAAAGAAATTAGATTAAACAAGTAGCTGACATGGTTTAAATACGCGTCATAA
The DNA here is from genome assembly GCF_004799145.2 of Neltuma alba. Taxonomy (NCBI): domain Eukaryota; kingdom Viridiplantae; phylum Streptophyta; class Magnoliopsida; order Fabales; family Fabaceae; genus Neltuma; species Neltuma alba. Next base: position 8,005 of record NW_021635914.1, on the reverse strand, counting down.
ACTGTTAGAATCAATCGTCATAATATTTATTTATTAATTCTAAATATACAAGACGTCAATTATTATCAGTATTTATAGTAGGAAAATCGTCACCATTATCAAATTCAATCCCAGAATCATAAGCCCATAATTTGAGGGATGCAATATTTATTTTTTTTCTTTTAATTAACTATTGAAAATATTTATCATGTGTAAGAATAATTCTCATGTAACATTAAAATATGTGGGAAGAGAAAATTTCCAGCTTTTCTTCGGTATGGTTTAACATCCATGAAGGAGAAGGCGCCGTCCAGAGAGTGTGAGAAGAATGTGGAAGAAAGGGGGACTTTTTGATAGGACTAAGGAATGGGGTAAGGGGCTAGCAAACATTTATGAGTAAAGTAGTCATTTAATAAGATTCAAAAATTTCTAATTAGTCTTCATAGCCTTATTAAAATTTTGTTAAGAGTGTATGTCTGGATTTAAATTTTGATATTTAAGTTAGATTTAATTAGAATTTTTCAAAGATGAAAAAATACTTTTCAGCTTAAAGCGCTTTTGGACCAGCAACCGTAAAAGGGATGTATGAAAAAGAAAACAAAAACTTGAAAAAATGTTAACCCATCCTTTTTCTTTTGTGTTTCAAAATAATTTTGCATCCTCTCAATTTTGAATCCTGAACCTGTGAAGCTTGTTACGATATGAGTTGAAATGAAATTACATCCTTTATTTCAGAAATTATATAGTGTTAACATATACAATTAATATATATAGTCATAGTCATAATATATAGTCAAAAAAATATACATAGTCATAATACATAAATCTTTATTAACATATATAATATAAATATGGCAAAAATTTAGATCAAGTTTCCTATATTCATTATATCAAGTTCTCCAATCCCATATGGTCATGTGTTATTTTTTGTTTCATATGAATTTATAATTACTTGCTATTAAATGCTAATATTTCAAAAATAGGACAAATGGTTATGTGTGATTAGAGAACTTGACATAGTGAATGTAAATAATTTGATGTAAGTATTGTCCTATAAATATATACTACTTCTGGTCCTATTTATAAGAGTTAATTGACTAAGTTGAAGAGATTAAGGAAAGAAGTCGGGTTAATTATTTATAATAAATAGGTGTTGTCTTTCCTAAAATATCCTTACTAATCAAGTGTATTGGTTATAACTACTATTGTTAGAATGACTATATTGGGAAAAAATGTATAAATATGAGAGACAAAGTGTATTGGAGTTTTATATTTAGGACCAAAATAAAAGTCAAACAAGATCTTATACTAAGGACCTGAGGTAGTATAATAACCAAACATAAATATTTACATTAGCACATATATATTAATTTGTATATTAAGACAATAAAATCAAATATTAATTTATACTCTATATTAATATAATATTTAGAATGACAAAACGTAGGTCCAATTAGTTAGATCCACTATGTCCAAGCAGCCAATCATATGTCGCCACTTAGATTAGTTTTACGCATCACTCTTAACCTCTCTCTAAGCCACTGCTAGTGCGAACTGCGAACGTTCGACTCGCAGCCAAAAAAGAATACACAGCTTTGCTACGATTCAACACAGAGTAAAGAAGAGTGGACAAGAGCCACGATTTTACAGATCAAAGAAAATACTACCTCTAATAATTACTTATCTAAATTACCTCTAATAAAATTCAAATGATTAAACTTAACTTGCAAACACATCCTATGATGTTTAGATAATTAAAACCTTTACTGGAAAATAATTTACCTAGTCCTGTTAAATCTTTGTAGTTTCCTCAATTTTTTGGTCGAGAACATAAATATTTCATTCGAAAAAATCAAAACTCTGTAATATATCTAAATGGAAAAAAAAGAGGAAAAAAGAGATGATGAATCAAAGTAATGTCTAGAAAAACAAACTAAAAGCGAAAACCCAAAAACTAGCAAACAATAATAAATTCAGCCACACTCAAAGGGAACGTGCAATAAATCACTCATCATTAGTTTCTGCACAGTAGGCGGCAGTTAGTGCACACAATCTAAAGGCCATGCCTCACCCAACGAAGCCTTAGCAACCCAATCAGCGACTAAATTTGCTTCTCTGGGAATCCATTAACTAGATAGAATGGTTACTGATCAAATTATGAGAAAATTATGTTCTCAAGGTTAACTTTCTGTGACAACCTTTTAGGAATAAGGGACATGCATCAACTAGATGAATGCTCATCAAGGAGGCATGATACTACTATATGGGCCACCATAGATGATGATTAACAAATATAGAAGCACCATTCTCCCACATTCATTTTAATTTTTTGAACAATTATGTTTGCATTTTCAAGAATGCCCTTCCAAAACCAAGATGAATTATAAGGTTATTTGATAATAAAGAGGTTATTAAGATCTATATATGTATTTGACCTTTAAAGTGGATGCCAACAAGAAAGGAGTCTTAGAAGAGATACTTGTCTGGACTTACTTTGCCAAAAGCATTTGATTGACAATTTTTGTTGGTCTTAATCCCAAACTCTCTTTGTCAATATGTTTAAAAAGGCTCTCTCTTCAAAAAAAAATGGATTTTCCTTTTAGTGCTAGTAGAACCCTAAAAAAATTGACACAAGTGTTGAAAATTGTGTGGGTGTGTCAAAAGAACAAGTCCCACATTGCTCAAGAGAGTGAAGGCACAAGTACATAAATACAAGCTTGTGTTCTTGGGCTAGTGAGTGGGCCTAGAGGAGAAGGAGGATCTCCCGTGCACAAGCACGGGCCACTGGAGGCAAACACAGTGGAAATCTAACGATTTTCCCCTTGCGCAAGAGTTAAAGGTGGATAAGGCACCTTTTTGTTTCGACGTTTTTACAAAATCTGAAATTAATTTAATAATTTCGGAGCTTACCTGGAAAAATGATTTATTGCCTTTTGAATTTTGAAACCTTCAAAAACATAAAGGCCTTAATATTACCTGAACGGATTATCCTTTAATTGCAGAAACGGTTTTGTTTAAACTGATTTTAACGTGCCTTAATCACCCAACGTTCAGAAACCGCCGCATTATGCACCTTCATTGCTGCAACGTTTGAAACGGCGATATTAATCACATTTAAACGTGATTAATTTGTGTTCAACAATGCAGTGGGTTGAGGCCTATATAAGGCGCTTCGGGATAGAGGCTTAAGCATCCCGCACTTGAGCTTTCGTGCATCTCTTTCCCTCCTCTGGAATTTTCTCTGCCTCGCTGAGGTTTCATCTTCTCTTCTGCTGTTCTGTTCACCCTGTTCTTGCAGGAGGAGTCCGTTTAATCCTGGGGAGTGCCGCTTCCTCATTTACCGGTGGTCGCACAATAGCTCTTAAGGATAGCATTCGTAGGACGTGACTCGGACTAATAGTTTTCTGCAGGTGCTGCCGCCAACAACAAGTATCTATTCGATCATAAATGTACAGACGCAACCTATAATAGAAGATATGGTATGTACATTGATTGAAGCAAGGATGGATTTGACAGGAATAAGTCTATAAGCTTGAGAAAGAAGCTCAGATTGCCAAGCACTTATGAGTCATAGTGCTATATCTAGTCATCTAGACAGCAAATTAAATCATATACGTTGAGTGCCAATTTAAAGAACGAAAATTATGAGCCGAGCTTTCAGAAAAGAAAAGTGAATCATCTGCATATAATAGATGAGTAATGGGTTAGGCTCTCTGACATATCTTGACACATTTCCAATGATTAGATGATTGCAACTTGGATATCATACAAGACAAACATTAGCAGAAAAAGAGTGTAAAGTAAGGTGATAGAATCACCTTGACAAATACCACGGTTCGATCTGATAGAAGAGGCAAGTTGCCCATTAAATTAAACTTGATAGTGTACTGAGGAGATACATTGTATAATTAAATTGATCTACTTTCCCAAAAAATTCATTCTCCGATCTCATGACTGTAGCTATGAAGCTTCACGACAACTTATCAAAAGCTTTGTAGAAGTCAAACTTGAAGGCTGAGAGTTTCTTCCTGCCTTCCCTAACAGCATGGGTTTGAGATAATAAATCAGCAATAAGAAGGATATTATCAAAAATTAGCCTATCTTTAAGAAAAGTACATTAATTGGAAGCAATCAATTTATTCAAGATCTCCTTGCGTTTATTGCTCAAAACTTCGGACAGGATTTTGTACGCAACATTGCGAATGCTTGTTAAACTCCACTAGTTCATATCTAATTTTATTTTACTTTTTATTTTTCGTATTTTTTTTAATGAATGTGAATATAAACATTATTTTAAAAAATAAATTTATTATTTAAAAATTATATATTGAAAACAATTGTAACATCGAAATTAGTTTGGTACAATTCAAATCCAAATCTTATTATAAAGATGGATATTATAGTACTCATAATTACTGTGATAAACACCCCATTTGGACCGTCGGAGACTAAGAATCATGGTTCAGGGATGAGAAAGTGACTCAAGTTTTATATTTCTACTTAAAAACAATATTCCTCCATTTTTATTTATATATAAAATTATGAAGGGTGATTTATTTTCATAATGAAACAAAGGCCAAAACATACATAACTTCGTTCATATTTAACTCAAGTGCACATAACTTCCCTCACATTTGAAAGTTCAAAAATCACACCCTCAACTTTCAGATCTTAACCATCTAACCTCTGGCATTAAAATGACGTTAAATTTAACGGAATGTATGTTACATCATATCATTTAAAACTACTTGGCAGATTACATGTAATTTCTCTTTGTATTTTATTAATTTATTTCAAGTTAAAACTCAGAACTTCACGAAAGGGACAATTTTGTGATTCTACAAATATCCCTAATTCCATTGTCATTATCATTTACCAATCTTTAAAAAAGTACCAGTGTTGCGATGCTTGAATTTGACGGTGGGATTCATGGTTGATCATATCAAATTTTGATCCTCTGACAAAACGGATGCAAATGAGTGAACCAATGAAAAAGGGAAGGAAGAGGAACCTTCATGGTTATTTTGCTTCAAAGGCTTTCTGGTGCACTAGTTTTAAGGGTTTTTTTTTTTTTAATGGAGTGTTTTTCATTTTGGGTGGTTTTAGCTTCTCCGCTTTTGATTAATATGATTTCATCACCTGATAGACGAAAAGTTGTATTAACCCTTTTAATCTAAGATAAATTAGTAACATATAAAAGAAATTACATGTCATCTATCAAGTAATTTTAAATAATCTGACCTGGCTTATAATCAGTTAAATTTAACGATTATTTTAACGGTAATGGAGTAATGTGTGCATTTTAGCAAATAAATAGCTTAAGACAAACTATAAAATTCAAAGAAGATTTTAAAAAAATAGAATGCAAGTTCTCGTAATTCCACATGATTTTTTATCACGTCTTTATAGCCCCCCCCTCTTTTTATTAGGTTTTTATCATATTTGGCCTTATTTTTAATCAGTTTTTTTATTAGTCATATCAAACTATAGGAACTTCGTTAAAATTAGGTGAGCAAAACTCTATGAACTTAGAAATTAATTTTTTTTCATGTACTCTTATCAAATGTACTAAATGACTTTCTATAAATATCATACTCCCTTTGGATCATCTTACAAGAGTCTGAAATGTGATTTGCCTTGATCCTTTCTGTAAGATCCTAATTGGGATTTTCTAAACATTTAATGTGTTTTATCATTTTTGCACCTAATTAATTTTATACATTGCATCAATTAAAAGGTTGACAACTTCACAGACTACATTGTCTTTTTTTTTTTTTTTGCCTACACATTTTCTTTCATGCTTTCTCTCATTACTACTCTATTTCTCTCTCACTTGCCCTTTAGAAATAAGTGGCATAATTGGAAAAAAAAATTCATTTCTTATGTATTTATTACTTTTAACTAATTTTAATTGTATTCTTAAACCACATAATTCGGTGTTCTACACTTGCCTCTTTTATGAAGATTTGTGTATCAAAAAGAATCTCACCATAATTTTGTAAGATGATTGTTAGTGGCAATCTCACCCAAGATGGGGGTGAATTGGATGAGTTATAAAATTTAAACGTATTAAAACAGTAAAATAAATAAAAACAGAGAGCTTTGAGTTAGAAGGATTTCACTGCCAGAGCAAAGACACAGGATTTATATTGGTTCGGTCTTACCACTTGACCTACGTCCAGTCCTCAGAACACCTCTGAGATTTCCACTATGATCTTAAGATTAAACAGACTCTTAGTGTCTCAGTACAGTAATTGATTTCCTCAATCACTCCCCCTTACTACTCGTAAGGTTACAATCCCTCTCAAGACTCCACACTCTTGAGTTACTCTTTGAAAGTGAGTAAAGTAGGTGTATCAATCCCTCTCACAGAGTAAATGAATATGAAACACTGAAGCTTGGTGAAAAACAGAATATTGAATGCAACAGTAAATATTTCAGTAGAGGGTAGCTCGTATATTCAATGACTTATCCAATGCTCTTCGCGCCTTTTATAATTAGAGAAGTTTAATTAATGATTAAACTGAAGAGCTTCTAGTCATTGGAAGTTCGGTTGCGTGTTTTCCCAGTTGCAATGGTATTCGCCATTAATGCTTCTGACACAGCAGGTTAAGGGCTACTAAATATCCGTTGGGCTTCGTATTTTGTAACAACACTTGAAACTAATAAGTTTTTCTTTTAGAATGAAACTTATGAAGATAACTAATCAAGTGATAGTAATAAACATTCATGTGGCAATTGGAAAGGGAATCAATTAATCACCAGATGCATTAAACATGAACTGGACATCCTTAATCGAAGTCATGATCGATAACTGGTTGATCGATCAAGTTATCGATTAATCAAAGTGTAAGAATTTGAAACAGACAAGTATATTTATCGATCAAGTTATGGATTAACCATTATCTATCAAGTAATCGACAAATGAAAAGAGTGACCTTTGAAAGAATGCGCAGGAAAAGGTTTAAGATCACCTATGGCTTTGAATCCCTTGAAATAGAGAATTAAGATAAAAAGAAGGCTGAGAAAAACTTAAAGATAAAATATGAGAGATTTTGAAATCATCGTGAAAAGCTTGTTATGAAATGAACTTGTACATTGATCAAATAATTGATTGAAAATTGCTTGATTGATCAAGTTATCGATAAAGCTAAGTAAGAGGGAAATAGATTATGAACATTGTTGATCGAACACTTTATCGATAACCGAATAATAGATAAATTGATCGATAAAAGGTCAAGAAAAGTTTCCCCCATTGAAATCACAGAAAGTATAATGTTTGAGTATTTGATCAATTAAGGATTGATCATCGATCAAGTGATCGGTAAAATATTGTTTAAAAAACTTAGTTAAATATCCAAGAATAAATCTTGATCGATCACCTGATGGGAAAATAGAATATTTAGAAGTTTGGAAGATCGATCATTTCATCGATAATCAAATGATCGATCAGGTGATTAAAAACATAACTTAAAATAGTAGGTGCAGTGAGATAGTGATGATCGATTATTTGATTGATAAATCACTTATTGATCAAGTGATTGATTAGGGAACCAGACAACAACCTTCAACAAAAATATATCAATAATCCAGTGAGTTATTAAGAAAAGTTTGATCAAGTTATCAATAAATCTCTGATCGAAAATGATAAATGAAACAAATATAACTTAAATGGAAGAGCTTTACCATTTATCTGTCTTCTCATCGATAACTCATTTATCGATCACATGATCGATAAACTCTTACCAGAATTATGTCTCTTTATCTGTCAGTTGTTTGATCATCTAATTATTGATTAAGTGATTGATAATTTTCTGCAGACTTCTATACTAGACAGTGTTAACAATGATTGATCAGTTGATCAATCAACACATAAAATTTGGATTATCTATCAATCTTTGAGAGTGATGACTATCCTTCGATTGATTACTTCACAGCTAAAGGAAAAACTATCTTTACATCCCATATGAATGGACATTTCATTTGGGATGTTGATCCAAAGATGTGTGAGCCAGACTGTGATTGT